>NC_053392.1:313575040-313774609 GCF_905171765.1 Bufo bufo
AGCTGCAAATGAAAAGCTACAATATGGTGGGAGTTTATTGAGGCTGGTCTTTCAAACACAAAATAGAGCAGTGCAGGCCTCTTAAATGTACACTGCTCAAAAAAATAAAGGGAACACAAAAATAACACATCCTAGATCTGAGTTAATTAAATATTCTTCTGAAATACTTTGTTCTTTACATAGTTGAATGTGCTGACAACAAAATCACACAAAAATTTAAAAATGGAAATCAAATTTTTCAACCCATGGAGGTCTGGATTTGGAGTCACACTCAAAATTAAAGTGGAAAAACACACTACAGGCTGATCCAACTTTGATGTAATGTCCTTAAAACAAGTCAAAATGAGGCTCAGTAGTGTGTGTGGCCTCCACGTGCCTGTATGACCTCCCTACAACGCCTGTGCATGCTCCTGATGAGGTGGCGGACGGTCTCCTGAGGGATCTCCTCCCAGACCTGGACTAAAGCATCTGCCAACTCCTGGACAGTCTGTGGTGCAACGTGATGTTGGTGGATAGAGCGAGACATGATGTCCCAGATGTGCTCAATTGGATTCAGGTCTGGGGAACAGGCGGGCCAGTCCATAGCATCAATGCCTTCGTCTTGCAGGAACTGCTGACACACTCCAGCCACATGAGGTCTAGCATTGTCTTGCATTAGTTGGAACCCAGGGCCAACCGCACCAGCATATGGTCTCACAAGGGGTCTGAGGATCTCATCTCAGTACCTAATGGCAGTCAGGCTACCTCTGGCGAGCACATGGAGGGCTGTACGGCCCTCCAAAGAAATGCCACACCCCACCATTACTGACCAAATACCAAACCGGTCATGCTGGAGGATGTTGCAGGCAGCAGAACGTTCTCCACGGCATCTCCAGACTCTGTCACGTCTGTCACATGTGCTCAGTGTGAACCTGCTTTCATCTGTGAAGAGCACAGGGCGCCAGTGGCGAATTTGCCAATCTTGGTGTTCTCTGGCAAATGCCAAACGTCCTGCACGGTGTTGGGCTGTAAGCACAACCCCCACCTGTGGACGTTGGGCCCTCATATCACCCTCATGGAGTCTGTTTCTGACCGTTTGAGCAGACACATGCACATTTGTGGCCTGCTGGAGGTCATTTTGAAGGGCTCTGGCAGTGCTCCTCCTGTTCCTCCTTGCACAAAGGCGGAGGTAGCGGTCCTGCTGCTGGGTTGTTGCCCTCCTACGGCCTCCTCCACGTCTCCTGATGTACTGGCCTGTCTCCTGGTAGCGCCTCCATGCTCTGGACACTACGCTGACAGACACAGCAAACCTTCTTGCCACAGCTCGCATTGATGTGCCATCCTGGATAAGCTGCACTACCTGAGCCACTTATGTGGGTTGTAGACTCCGTCATATGCTACCACTAGAGTGAAAGCACCGCCAGCATTCAAAAGTGACCAAAACATCAGCCAGGAAGCATAGGAACTGAGAAGTGGAATGTGGTCACCACCTGCAGAACCACTCCTTTATTGGGGGTGTCTTGCTAATTGCCTATAATTTCCACCTGTTGTCTATCCCATTTGCACAACAGCATGTGAAATTGATTGTCACTCAGTGTTGCTTCCTAAGTGGACAGTTTGATTTCACAGAAGTGTGATTGACTTGGAGTTACATTGTGTTGTTTAAGTGTTCCCTTTATTTTTTTTAAGCAGTGTATTAAACAATAAAAAATATAAAAAATCTTCTGGCACTGCGTGTACCAGAAAGACATATTTACCCCAACTATGAGCAGACATACATTTGCATTATAATTTATAATTTATGCCAACTTCTAAGTCCCACCCACCATTTTAAAAGGTTTTGTGACAAGTGTAAAAATCTAAAGAGTTGAAATTTTTTTTGTGCAAATGACGCTTGCAAAAGACTTTCAAACATTTTTTTAAAATGGGTAAATGCCATGATGGTGAATATAAATATAGAAGAGAAGGATATAAAGATAAAATATAATCTACAACTTATATCTTAAATTAAATATTTAAAGTAAGATACTGAAAGCAAGATACTCTGCAGCTAGGTGGAAACTTCCCATTTTTTAATAAAGACCAAATAAAAAATGATTTATTTTTTTTTTTTGCCCAAAATGAGTAAAATGCAATTATAAATTAAAATTGACCCCGAAGGTGTTCATAGCCTTTAAAACTTTAGGTTGTTTAGATTGCATAAAGAAATTATACTAAAGGTAGGAAAGTTTTTAATTCCAAAGGTTACTTATTAAGGAGAATGCTTACTGAATAAGAAAGTTATTAGAAATTTTGTTTTAAATAGATTTTCTTCAGAGGAATTTATAAACTTTATAACTATAAAGACATTGTAGGCACACATCAGATTATATATTATGACCTATGATATATATTGAAGAGAAATGTGACTCTATCTTGTTTCTTCTAAATATGTAAAGAATTGTAATAACATCTCACATTCCCCTGCTGTGAGTTAGGTTCGCTTATCTGTCCCAGGACAGATTTTGGGAATCTCCCAGAACTAGTACAAACGTTCTTGCCTTATTTCAGGGTCATTCGGCACAACTGTGTACATTCTTATATGTGACTGATTAAAACCTATTCTTTCTGCTTACTGCACGTACACATACCATATACGGATGTTCCGGTAGTATGTGTATGAGCAACAATGTTTATCTTTTATGATTGGTTTAACGCTGTTGTTATGCAAACTTTTCTACTGCCTATATAAGGCCAAGCAATAGCATAATAAAGTTTGAGTATTTCTCAGTGATACCTGTGTGTCCTGTTATTGCTTCCTTTCAGTTTGGGGGCTCGTCCGGGATAGAGAAGGCCATCCTCGTGTCCAGTAAGAGAGACATCCCTTTTGTCAACTGCCCGGTCCGAGGGCACTGGCCAAATCTCTACCAGTGAGTTTTTATTATGTATCCGGGATACATTATTAAGCCTTAAAAATAGACTCAGGGAGTTTATAATAAGTACTTGGAGTACTTTCCTGAATAAGGCCGGCACTTGGAGTGCCACGTACGGCAAAGTATCTCAGGGAGATCTATCCGTAAGTTGTTTTGTGTCAGGGACACACCATAGGATCTCAGGGAGATCTATCCGTAAGTTGTTTTGTGTCAGGGACACACCATAGGATCTCACGGAGATCTATTTACTTTATCTAACTGTCGACAGAGATTTTTTAGTACCAGGGGTACATGTAAGAGAACAGTATCGGGGAGACCTGACTTACCTTGGTTTGATGCATACCTATATTTAGAGTATAAGATACATAGAGTGTTAAGATTCATCTGTTTGTGTGAGATTCATCTGTTTGTGTGAGAGCTATTGTTCTGGTGGTAAGTGTAAGAACATATCTCACTGTAATATTATCACTCTGTCATTTGGTGAATTTTCTTACTGTGGGTGGAGGAAAATCTAAGTGTGAGTTTCCCCCTCCCAACATATGGACTGCAGACTGAAAATAGTGACAGCCTAGTTCTCCTTTCCAATCACATGCTGACTGTAAAGCAGAGCGTTTCCTCATGGACCTCAGACAAAATACAAGACTTTGAGAAACACTTATATGAGAAGGAGGCAGCGGGATGCTTTGAGATCAGGAAGATACAGACCCCCACACATAGTTACAAAAGTTCAGGCGCCAACACCGTGAGTAAACAGAGACAGCCGAGACATTTCTCAGTTGCTCTCAAGAATCCCTGCAGATGCTGTCTGTTTCAGCGTGATAGACCTGAAGAATGCTTTCTTCTCTCTCCCGGTTGACAAGCAGACCAGACTCCTTTTTGCTTTTTCCTTTGACGGTCGTCAACTCACCTGGTGCAGGATGCCCCAGGGATATGCTGATTCACCTGTAGTGTACAGCATTGTCCTCCAAGCCAGTTTAAAACCATGGCACCCCCCAGGGTTCTGTACTCATGCAATACGTGGATGATTTGTTATTGTGCAGTGTGTCAGAGGAGGCCAATGTAACAGATGGTTTATCTTTGTTGAAATGGTTGTCTGAATGTGGACACAAGGTGTCACGCAGGAAAATGCAATGGTGTAAAAAGCAAGTTGAATACTTGGGCTTTGTTCTCACAAAGGGAGAAAGGAGAATCAGCACAGAAAGAGTCCAGTCTGTTGCGGGCCTGGTCACCCTGCACACCAAGAAAGAAATGTTATCTTTATTTGGTATGATAAACTACTGCAGACAATGGATTCCTGATTGCTCCTACTATGACAATGTAATGAGACAAGCCACTCTGATAGACATGCCAGATCTCATCAGGTGGTCTGAGGAAATGTTTAATGCATTTGATTATTTGAAATGTTCTTTAATGACAAGTCTGGGTTTGGGCCTCCCTGACTACAAAATTACATTCCACGTACCGTATTTTTCGCCCTATAAGACGCACTTTTTTCCCCCCAAAAGTGAGGGAAAAATAGCAGTGCGTCTTATGGGGCGAATGCTGCTAATTTTGCAGAATTTTCAATGATGCACCCGCCGCGATGCTGCGCGGCGGGTGTATCAGCTATGAGGGAGGAGGGGCTGGGGGCCGGCATCTGCTTTTATAATGACAGCGAGGCCCGTGCAGTGACTGTATTCTACTACACGGGCCCTGCTCACTGTATATTATCGTATCTGTAATAGTTAATTGTTATGTATATAATCGCATAATCAGCGCCTGTATACTTACAACTACAAGCGCTCGGTAGCAGAGAGGAGGGAGGAGGCAGGCCGGGAGGACGGGCGCTGGCAGCGTGAGTCACTACGTCACGCGCCTACGCCGCCCACTTTATGAATGAAGCAGGTGGCGTGGGCGCATGACGTAGTGACTCACACTGCCAGCGGCCGTCCTCCCGGCCTGCCTCCTCCCTCCTACCGAGCGCTTGTAGTTGTAAGTATACAGGCGCTGATTATGCGATTATATACATAACAATTAACTATTACAGATACGATAATATACAGTGAGCGGGGCCCGTGTAGCAGAATACAGTCACTGCATGGGCCCCGCTGTCATTATAAAAGCAGATGCGACCCCCACCCCCTGTATTGAGGGTCATTCACTACAGGGACACTTATGGAGGGGATCTGTGGATGACACATAGCATAAGATGCTATATATGTGCCATCCAGAGACCCCAATAAGAGCCACCCACAGATCCCCCATAAGTGCCACCCACAGATCCCCCATAAGTGTCACCCACAGATCCCCCATAAGTGTCACCCACAGATCCCCCATAAGTGTCACCCACAGATCCCCATAACAGTGCGTCACCCACAGATCCCCCATAATAGTGCGCCATTCACAGATCCCCCATAACAGTGCCATCCACAGACCACAATTAGTTCAAAACCCACCAAAAGCACACCTTTTGGTTAAAAATATTTTTTTTCTTATTTTCCTCCTCAAAAACCTAGGTGCGTCTTATGGGCCGGTGCGTCTTATAGGGAGAAAAATACGGTATATGCTCGACAAAATTGTAAAACCATGGCTGGTGTGCTGACACAATATCACGGAGGCAAGTTACGTCCTTGTGCCTTTTTCTCAAAGGTGGTTCCGGCATCCATCCAAGGAATGCCGGCCTGTTAGATCTCTTGCAGCCTGTGCTATGATGGTTGAGCTTGCAACGCCACTCACAATGGGACATGAGACTATCCTGTACACCACACATGATGTAGTAGGCCTTCTCAAAGGCATACACACACAGCACATGTCCGCACAAAGACTATCTGGATATGAGATTCTACTCCTCAGCAATCCCTCCCTCCAAATTAAATACGCAGCACACACCTCAGGTCCAGCACCTATCTTAAATGCCCTATTAGGACTTAAAGGACCTGAGGATCACTTGACAGAGGCACATGATTGTATACACGCCATACAACATGAGACATCACCCTGCTCTGATTTACAATCTGTACCAGTAGAAGGGGCTCCTGATGTTTTTGTTGATGGATCCTGCAGCAGACCAAATCACAACACTTATCATGCAGGATATGCTTTTGTTATGCTACCCAATGTTGTCCTGGAAGCCAGACCCATCACATACCAATCTGCACAAGCAGCAGAATTAATTGCACTCACGAGAGCATGCATACTACATGAAGGCAAGCCAGACACCATTTACACTAACAGCAGGTACACACATGGCGTGGTCTGGGACCACGGGGTCATTTGGCAAAGGAAAGGATTCATTGCAGATGATGGTAAGCACATCTCACATTCAAAACTTGTCATACAACTTTTAGAAGCCATAAGATTTCCCTCACAGATTGCAATTGTCCACTGCAGGGCGCATACTGGTGGTAAAGATCATGTGTCCCAAGGCAATGCCCTGGCAGACGCGGAGGCCAAGAAGGCTGCACTGATGGTCACGGCCACATTGCAAATGGTGAATTTAGTACCTCCTTCACTTGAGTTAACTCAGATGCTTGTGGATCTCCAGTCCTCAGCTACTGATGATGAAATGGCCGATTGGTGTTATCCAATCTTGCAGAAGAATCCTAGGACAGGATTAATCTGCAAAGAGGGGAAACCATGCATACCACAGCACAGCTCCCCTCTGTTCATTGCACATTTTCATGGAGTAGGAGACAACAGCATTCAAACAACACACATGCTGCTAGCACAGAATTTCTATATTACAGGCATTAAACAGTTAGTGTCAGATTATGTGGGAAGGTGTATCACATGTTTGAGGAACAACCCAAACACCAATGTAACCAGATTGATTAAAGCCGTATGTGAAATTGAGGAAAAAGTTTCTTGTAAGTCTCCTTGTCTTCCACAGGAACCAACTCACCCATTCCAAGTGGGAGATATTGTGCTGATAAAGAAATTAAAGAAAGGAAAATTCGCAGAAGACTTCACCTACGGACCACCGAGTACAGTGCTAGCCGTGACCCGTACAGCTGTACTTACAGAAGAAGCACCTACCTGGGTCCATGCCACCAGAGTAAAACTGGCAAAGGAGGCACCCCAAAAGGAGGTAATAATGGGGACAGACAGTCCTGACCTCGAAAAAGGACAAAAGGAGGTAATAACGGGGTCAGACAGTCCTGACCTCGAAAATGGACAAAGTGAGGTACTAACGGGAGCAGACAGCTCTGACCTCCACTAGGATGCACTCCCTCAATTCTGGAAGATGGCACAGACGGTCCACTTGGACTGTGGGATTACCGACGATCCTACCTAATGACTCTGCCGGAGGATAACAAAGCTGAAGTTGCTATAACTCAGAACGGTGGAATCACTACCTTCTGGTACAATTCCTCCAGTACTCCCGTTGCGACTTACTCCTTCTGTTTATGCAGCATAATGAAGTGCAGTCCTTCCACGAGATGTGGCAACCACTATAAGAATGGACAAGTTTATATCTGTATTACTGACCCTTATTGGGGTAATAGATGCACATACTGGGGGTCAGTAGGATGGAATACAGGAGAAGACTGGGGGTATAAACCACAGAATGCCCTTAATCGAAAGGATAAGAATGGTAAATCCTTGATTAGTAGAATGACAATTATCAACGGAGGGGACTGTCACATAGATGTTAGCCTATATCCTACAGGGTGGGCATGCCCTAAGATGGTGTCTGAGATGAAAATAATTATAAACATAGAAAACCCCAACAAAGGTGATGAAGGAGATTACGTGCTGGGATGGTACTTTCACAACATGGGGGGGGGGGGGGGGGGCAGAGATTTCAATGGTCACACCAAACACTTTGAAATAAGAGAAATGTGTCAATACTCAGAATGGACATACCCTCAGAAACAAACATACCCTCTAAAAACCCATATACAGTCTCTAGGAAACATACTGGCTATTTCTGACCCTACCTATTAGGATACCCTGGCTGCAGAAACTGGTGGTTAGAATAGATGAAGTACAGTGTAGCTTCAGTAAATAAAAGTAATTGTTATATATGTGGGACCGCTAAGCCTCACCTAGGTACTGTACCCTTAATATTGCCCTCTACTGTTGAGGAATGTTTTTTGCAATTATTCTCAAATTCATCTAGTAACCAGTCTGCATGTGAAGAATGGAAGCAAAAATTCCCACTCCTCATAAAAACTCCCCACCCTGGTGCAGGTATACATATCTATCCTGGTAGCTATACCTGCCACAGAGAGGGAGATCAAGGAAGATCCCTGGGTAATTTCACTGAAGGATACTGTGCAACTTACAGTGAAACAGATACCTCCCTCACACAGAATCAAGTATACTCGATTGGAGATGTATATTGGATCTGTGGGGATGGAAAGATAAGATCGAGACTAGAGGGTTCCTGGAAAGGTGAATGTGCTCTTGCTAAAGCCATAATGAATATACACATATTTAGTGAACAAGAGACCCCTAGCGTAGGAAGAGTGACAAGGACCAAAAGATCACTCCCCATGGGTAGTTTTGATCCTCATGTGTATATAGACGCAATAGGCGTCCCAAGAGGGGTCCCTGATGAATTCATGGCCAGAGGTCCGTGGCAGCAGGATTTGAATCCGTAATTCCCCACATAGCAATCAACAAAAATGTAGACTGGATCAACTATATTTACTATAATCAACAAAGGTTTGTAAACTACACTATGGATGCATTACTGGGTGTAGCAGAACAGTTACAAGCAGATTCCATTATGACATTTCAAAACCGCATGGTATCCAACAACACCGGCCCTAATGGTAAGGTCACATTGGCAATAAAGAAACTCGAGGATTTATCAATCGAGCTCAAAAGAAACTCAGGCATCGATAACCCTTGGGATCACTATTTTGGCTGGTTCACTAACTGGAAACAGGCACTTGTACAGTTGGGAATCATTATCCTGATAATTATTAAAGTAATAGCAATAGTTGCAACATGTATCATACCATGTGTACGGAAACTAATAATGAAAGAAGTATCAAATATGTAATTTTATGAGACTCTGCTGCCTAATCCTGAAGACAACTCACATGAAGGATATAGAAAATATCAGGCGGTATACAGGGAAAAGGGCAAGGGTAAGAATCATATTATCTAAGAAATTTGGTTCTAAGAGGGGATTGAAGAGAAATGTGACTCCATCTTGTTTCTTCTAAATATGTAAAGAATTGTTATAACATCTCACCCACGCACTGTTTCACGTTCCCCCGCTGTGAGTTAGGTTCGCTTATCTGTCCCAGGACAGATTCTGGGAATCCCCCAGAACTAGTACAAACGTTCTTGCCTTACTCAGGGTCATTCGGCACAACTGCGTACATTCTTATATGTGACTGGTTAAAACCTATTCTTTCTGCTTAACTGCACGTACACTTGTGATCGGATCGGCTAGCAGATGATGAGTCCTAACCTTAGCAGTGGGGGTGTGGCGGAACTGCTTGTGTAAGGAAAGCCTAAAGGGGGCCACCTTGGAAGGAGGATGTGTGAGTTGAGGGCTGTGGGTGGGAGGGTGAGCTGAAGCTGAAGACCGCGTCACCCGGGAGCTCCCTGCTCCCACCTTTTGTAGTGGTGCTGGCGCCTCCCCTCACACAAATGCGGCGTCTACCGCGCCTATACTTGTGATCGGATCGGCTAGCAGATGATGAGTCCTAACCTTAGCAGTGGGGGTGTGGCGGAACTGCTTGTGTAAGGAAAGCCTAAAGGGGCCAAAAATGACGCGTGAGACACGGATGGTACAAAGGACTCATGTTACGGACTTACAGTACTACCTTCTGAAAAGCGCAAGACATTTCGGACGTGGATTGGGAATGTACCCGGTATAGAAAGAAGACCGCCACCGACCTAGTCTCTCTACGACGTGCACCAGGGTGCTATATTTTGAAGCTGCGGAAGCCGCGCCCGTCCTAAAGGAATGCCCCGCGATTGATTGCGGGTTTACCTTTACCTTGGAGAGGAGGCTCCGGACATGCTCTAGGAAGACCTGAATGCTGAGGGGAATGGAGCCAAGAGCTAGTAGGGGAGATCAGCTGAATCATCGTCAGCCTGGGCCCACAGGTGCCTATGAATAGCCTAGTAATCAGCCAGCCTGGGCCCACAGGTACGTATAATCAGCCCAGCGGTCAGCCAGCCTGGGCCCACAGGTGCGTGAATTTAGCCCTGTAATCCGCCTCCCCTCCCACAAATGCAGCAATATATTTGCTTGATACCTGTGGTCGGACAGGCCATCAGAAAGGTGAACCCAACCTATCTACCCCAGTCCATGACAAGCAGTAGAATCACGCCACGACTGCCGCGGTATGGCAGCCCTAAGGGGCCAAAAAGAGCAGCCCTTGTTTAGAATAAATATATACATACCGTTACGACACCCGATTTTGAACGGAAAAAGACCTTTCACGATGGAGGTGCGGAATATACCGTATATATCACAGTGACTACCATCTACCTTACCCCTTTGTCATGTGAACCGCCACCTCGTTCTTGGAGATGGTTAATGCGATGTAATTGAAAGAGTGGCCAGTAACCAGAAACGATTTACTCCTATGTTGACTAACGTATGACCATATTACGAGAAGGTCTGAATCCTGAGAGCTGCAGACTGAAACAAATAATGGTGAATCTGTTGGTAGGGCCTAGATGAATTCCAACCATCCGCCCAGGGCCCTGATCGGGCACCCACTGTTCCTGGTGGCAAAATACTTTACCTCTACTTATTCCCCAGGCCACACTTCCTATTAAGGGCCCATGAGTCAGAACATGGTGTCTGCCGTCTTACTGTAGTAGTAATTTAAGTGAAATGTGTGACCCACCAGGCCTGGGGAACCATCCACCGGTATACATGGCTATTTGATTAACGAGCTAATGTTGCCTGTAATGAGGGCAGAACGTACACGATGCCTGCAGTTGTGACAGAAAATGCTTAAGGTCGTGATGAACTGTGTATGCTGCGCCTGTAGTCGTGATAGGACTGGTCGTGTGAGAAGACATGACAGACTTCGTAAGCTGCGCCTTATTACTGTACCTTCTACTGGAAGATGGACCGATACTCAGGACTTAGGCCGGACACCAACACCCTCAGCCCGAGTTTGTAGCTGAAGTAAGCATGCCTGGGAGAAGATGATGTCCGCAAAGGCAGGCTTGGGATGACTGCTAATAAAGAAAACAATGAAACCCAACAACCTAGAAAATAACAGTCAGGGAAAACAATAAAGTGCGTGAGACTCTGTTGGCACGAGTCACACGTGCGAGCCACCACGAGAAATTTGTTTTGCGAACCACAGATTGCCGAGCCATGCGAGCGGGTCTGAAGGCAGAAAAGACATGGGACTTACTTGTTGTGGGACTGCGCAGCCGGCCTCGAATGGCGTTGTTGTGTGTAAAATTTGAACGGAGAAGCCATACGTGAGAGACTCTAATGGAGGAGCCAAGCGTGAGAGACTCTAATGGCGGAGACATGTGTAACACTGAAAAGGAGAAGCCAAGCGTGCGAGACTAATGGCGGAGTCATATGTGTAAACTAAACCGGAGAAGCCATGTGTGAGAGACTAATGGCGGAGTCATATGTGTAACACTAAAACGGAGAAGCCATGCTTGAGAGACTAATGGCGGAGTCATACGTGTAACACTAAAATGGAGAAGCCATGCGTGAGAGACTCTAATGGCTAAGCCATATGTAACACTAAAGTGGGGAAGCCATGCGTAAGAGACTCAGATGGCTAAGCCATGCGTGAGAGACTCTAATGGCTAAGCCATGCGTAAGAGACTCTAATGGCGGAGTCATATGTAACACTAAAAGGGGGGAAGCCATGCGTGAGAGACTCTAATGGCTAAGCCATGCGTGAGAGACTCTAATGGCGGAGTCATATGTAACACTAAAAGGGGGGAAGCCATGCGTGAGAGACTCTAATGGCTAAGCCATGCGTGAGAGACTCTAATGGCGGAGTCATATGTAACACTAAAAGGGGGGAAGCCATGCGTGAGAGACTCTAATGGCTAAGCCACGCGTGAGAGACTCTAATGGCAGAGTCATATGTACCACTAAAAGGGGAAAGCCATACGTGAGAGACTCTAATGGCGGAGCCATGCGTGAGAGACTCTAATGGCGGAGTCATATGTACCACTAAAAGGGGAAAGCCAAACGTGAGAGACTCTAATGGCGGAGCCATGCGTGAGAGACTCTAATGGCGGAGTCATATGTGTACCATTAAAACGGAGAAGCCGTTCGTGAGAGACTAGTGGCGAAGTCATATGTGTAAACCTAAACGGAGAAGCCATGCGTGAGAGGCTCTGATGGCGGAGTCATGTGTGTAAACCTAAAATGGAGAACCCATACGTGAGAGACTAATGGCTAAGCCATGTGTGAGAGACTAATGCCGGAGTCATATGTGTAAACCTAAAACGGGGAAGCCGTGCGAGAGACTAATGGCGGTGTCATATGTGTAACCAAAAACCCGAAGAAGCCATGGTGAGAAACTAATGGCGAAGCCATGCGTGGGAGGCTCTAATGGCAGAGTCATGTTTGTGAAACTAACCGGAGAGCCATGCGTGAGAGACTAATGGCGGAGCCAAGCGTGAGACTCATGGCAGAGTCATATGTGTAACCTAGAAACGGAGAAGCCATGCGTGGGAGACTCTAATGGTGGAGCCATATGTGCAACACTACAACGGAGAAGTCATGCGTGAGAGACTAATGGCGGAGCCATGCGAGAGATATTCTAATGGCGGATTTTTAATTATATTTTCATTTTATTTATTTTTTTATTTTTTTATGACCACTTATGCAGCTCCAGTATGACTTGGGGACTCGCATATATGTGCCCCTAACGAACGGTCATCGGGCCCCCTAAGCCACGAGGCCCCCTGAAGCCAAGAGACTGACCTGGATGACTTTACAGTGACGATAAGTACTTTAAAACGTGAGCCAGACCTAATGGAAAATGCATGACATTAGTGATCCGAACCACTTGCATAAACGAAACATTAACCGACCGCAAAATTGAACAGATGGGAGAAACCAAGAGCCAGAGGCATGCGTTTCGCTAAGCAAAGACCCTTGTCATGACAACCAAAATGAACAGCTGTGAAAACATAGTAGGAACTTACTCCTATTGGCCCACTATCCGCTAGGGAGCTATTTGGTTAACTGGGGCGGAGGATCAATCTGAGTGAATACGAACCAGAAGTAAAGAAGACCAGTCTGAGTGAATGCCAACCAGGATTTAAAGAACACACCGAAAAAGGTAGGCCTAAGGAATGTAACAAACCACCGAGGAAAGAAACGTAAGCCTGAAAAGAGCAGCTATGTTTATTGGAAGAGCAGTATCAGAGCAGTGCGCTGATAGCCCTAGTAAGAATACGGAGTAACCCTTATGATGTAATGAAAGAAATGCAGCTTTAAGTGGAAACGGAGTATACCACATGATGTAAGAACAAGTGGGTAAATGCAGCTCTGGATGTGAGTGGAGCCTAAAACATAGTATGGGCACAGCTCTGAGTGAATATGCGGAGCATGGTATGGAGCAGCCGTATGAATGCAATCTGAAGTGAGCAGAGTATTAATGTAATGCAACAGCGAACGCTGCTCTAGTAGTGAATGGCGTATAGGACAAAAGTAAATGCAGACACACGGATGTAGCTTTGAAGGTAACCATCCTAACCACGATCATTTGACCATTGGAGCCCAACTCCCTTCGCCCCAAAGCGCTACACGTCACGGACCGCTTTTAAAACATTGACCGTTGATCCACGTTTACCATTACTTGACCCAGCATGCGTGCTTGAGCCAACTGCAACACGCGCCCCGCGTGCGCTAAGCGTATTTGGGTACTCAGAGGGGACTGACAGACACGTGAGCCTGACAATACATGGTGATGCGCGACTGGCGCCCCAGCGATGGGGGGGGCGCAGCTGATTGTTGCAGATACCCGGGCCGTACTGCCCCCTATGAATATTTCCCCTACACGACCTATCATGCAGCAGGATAATGTCACCTTCGCCCATATTTCCTCTTCCCCCCCCCCCCTCCCCCACAGGCAGATACTCCCCCCCTTTTTTTTTTTTTTTACTGAGACTGGCGCCCTGTAAAGGAAGATGTACTTTATGATCAAATCCCAGAATTGCAGTGCCACGGCCCTAACATCCCCAGACAATACCTGTAACACACCCACAGTAAGCGCTGCTATAGTGAGGGATGCCGGACTGCCACTAGCGACGACCTGTGGAAAGAACACATGTGAGGAGGCGGGTGGATGCAGCGCAAGGATCGGGCGTGCGTGCCAGTGATCCGGCTGCCGCTGGTGAGTGTGAACCTGTCTGGCTGGTGTCAGCGCCGTGCCGCCCCCCCGCCCCACTTACCCTCCGTGTGTACGGCCCCTCGCTTCGGCTGCACGCCCTATACTTACCCACCGGAGGAAGTATCGGGGGATCGCGTATCCACGCCGACGCCGGAGCAAGAATGGGAGCAGGCGAATCCCGGAAGTGACGTCAGCCGAGCTGAAGCTGAAGACCGCGTCACCCGGGAGCTCCCTGCTCCCACCTTTTGTAGTGGTGCTGGCGCCTCCCCTCACACAAATGCGGCGTCTACCGTGCCTATACATACCATATACGGATTGTCCGGCAGTATGTGTATGAGCACCAATGTTTATCTTTTATGATTGGCCTTATATAGGCAGTAGAAAAGTTTGCATAACAACAGCATTAAACCAAGCAATAGCATAATAAAGTTAGAGTATTTCTCAGTGATACCTGTGTGTCCTGTTATTGCTAGCTGAGAAATATCTCTCCTGACGTCAGTGACATCAAACCAAGGTGGTCGTAGAGGTCCAGAAAGGTCCAAATCCTTTCATATATGACTGATGTTTATAACTAGTGTTGAGCGGGAGGTGCCATATTCGATTTCGCGAATATTCGCTTGAATATTCGTCTTATATTCGCCGAAATCAAATATTCGTCATTTTTGCATGTATCGCGATTAATATGCGATTTCATAATTAGCATATTGCGATTTTTAAGCTTAGAATTAGAAGTTATAAATTATAACTTCTAATTGCCCTATAACTTAATAATAAGGCAACTTTCCTATTCTTTAATCTTTAATCTTGTAGATCTAGATTTTACCCAAATATAGCTCTATATTCTATGTCTGTATATTAATAAAAGAATCAAGATAGCGAAGTATTCTTTATTCTACATGAACGAAGATAGCGAAGTATTGTACAATGTAGAATACTTCGCTATCTTCGTTCATATAGAATCTACATCAATGAAGATAGCAAAGTATTCTACATCTTCCTCAATTTAAGTTATTATCGCACTAAGCGATAATGACAACTACGTAATTATTGAGTAAGGCAATTTATCTCCCTATGTTTTAATGCTCCACAAAAGTTAGCATAACACCGTATTAAAGTTACTATCACATTAAGCGATTATGACAACTACGTCATTATCGAGTAAGGCGATTTTGTTGTCCCATATCGAGTATAGCGTGTTTACAATCTTTTAATCCAAAAAAATCGCCAACAGTGTTGGATAGTTGGTAGACAAGACATCAGTTAAAATAACCGAAAATGTCTATAAAAAAATAAATGGCGGGACATTTAACATAGCAGTGGCTATTAAAAAAACAAATGCGATTTTAAATAAACTATAAAATCGTATTTTTTTTTTTTTTTTTTTTTTGCGAACTGACAGGAGAATCGTCAACCCTCCCTTCTCTTAGCTTGAATAGCCAATGGGAAGGCCCTCTCACACCTTAGCAACATCCATAGCAACCAATCGTACAGTAGCCTGCCCCTTCACTATATAAATAAAGACACCACCCGGTTGCCATTTTGTGGGTTTAGTTGTTGGATTGAGAGGGGCAAAAGCGTTTGTCTGTCTGAGAATTGTGCATTCATCGAAATTACAGTTTATTAGATAGGGATTAGGGAAGTGAAAAATTAGATAGTTTGCAGGGTGCAGGGTAGGTCAGAAAGTTAGTTTAGGCAGTGTTGGGGCTCAGTTTATTATATAAAGTTCAGTGTAGAGTCGGGACTAGTTAGTTTGAATTGATCAAATACAGATAGGGAATTAGATAGTACTTTCAGGATCAATTAGCTTAGTTTTTAGGGTTTAGTGTAGGGTCGACTTTATTATTTACAGTTATAGTTAGGGTTTAGGTTAACTTTTGATATATTAGCTTAGTGTAGGGTCTTAGTTTAGTGTCCTTCTGTGTAAATTTGTAGTCTTTCATTAGGTAGGTAGGAGAAAAAAAAACAAAAGACAAAAGAAAAAAGTTTTAGTGTTACTTGTGTTATTTTTGTCTTTGTGTCGTAGGTAGTTAGGAGAAAAAAAAACAAAAAAAGGTTTTAGTGTTACTTGTGTTCATTTTGTCTTAGGCCTCCTGCACACAACCGTTTTTTTTTAAGGTCCGCAAAAACGGGGTCCGTAGGTCCGTGATCCGTGACTGTTTTTTCGTCCGTGGGTTCTTACTTGATTTTTGGAGGATCCACGGACATGAAAAAAAAGTCGTTTTGGTGTCCGCCTGGCCGTGCGGAGCCAAACGGATCCGTCCTGAATTACAATGCAAGTCAATAGGGACGGATCCGTTTGACGTTTTCAATTGCAAACGGATCCGTCCCCCATTGAATTTCAATGTAAAGTCAGGAGTCCCTTTTATACCATCGGATCAGAGTTTTCTCCAATCCGATGGTATATTTTAACTTGAAGCGTCCCCATCACCATGGAAACACCTCTATGTTAGAATATACAATCGGATTTGAGTTAGATTGTGAAACTCAGATCCGACAGTATATTCTAACACAGAGGCGTTCCCATGGTGATGGGGATGCTTCAGGTTAGAATATACTAAAAGAACTGTGTACATGACTGCCCCCTGCTGCCTGGCAGGTGCGGCCCCCCTCCCTCCCTTGTATTTAACACATTGGTGGCCAGTGCGGCCGGCCCCCCTCCATCCCCTGTAGTACTGTAGATTCATTGGTGGCCAGTAGGCCCCCCTCCCTCCCCCTCCTAATTAAAATCTCCCTCCCATCATTGGTGGCAGCGGAGAGTACCGATCGGAGTCCCAGTTTAATCGCTGGGGCTCCGATCGGTAACCATGGAAACCAGGACGCTACTGCAGTCCTGGTTGCCATGGTTGCTTAGCAATTTTTAAAAGCATTATACTTACCTGCGAGCTGCGATGTCTGTGACTGGCTGGGCGCTCCTCCTACTGGTAAGTGACAGGCCTGTGCGGCGCATTGCTTATAGCACAGACCTGTTATTTACCAGTAGGAGGAGCGCCCGGCCGGTCACAGACATCGCAAGCTCGCAGGTAAGTATAATGCTTCTAAAAATTGCTAAGTAACGATGGCAACCAGAACTGCAGTAGCTTCCTGGTTGCCATGGTTACCGATCGGAGCCCCAGCGATTAAACTGGGACTGCGATCAATACTCTCCGCTGCCACCAATGATAGGGGGGGGGAGATTTTAATTAGGAGGGGGAGGGAGGGGTGTCCCACTGGCCACCAATGAATTTACAGTACTACAGGGGAGGGAGGGGGGCCGGCCGCACTGGCCACCAATGAATTTAAAACTGGGGAGGGAGGGGGGGGTGCCCCCTCCTGCCTGGCAGCACATGATCTCTTACAGGGGGCTATAATACTCACAATTAACCCCTTAGGTGCAGCACCTGAGGGGTTAATTGTGCGGATCACAGCCCCCTGTAACAGATCGGGTTCTGCCAGGCAGCAGGGGGCAGTCGTGTACACAGTTCAAAGTATATTCTAACTAGAAGGGTCCCCATCACTATGGGAACGCCTCTGTGTTAGAATATACTGTCGGATATGAGTTTTCACGAAGTGAAAACTCAGCTCTGAAAAAGCTTTTATGTAGACGGATCAGCGGATCCGTCTGTGTGAAAGTAGCCTACGGCCACGGACGCGGATGCCAATCTTGTGTGCATCCGTGTTTTTTCACGGAGCCATTGACTTGAATGGGTCCGTGAACCGTTGTCCGTCAAAAAAATAGGACAGGTAATTTTTTTGATGGACAGGAAACACGAATCACGGATGCGGCTGCAAAACGGTGCATTTTCCGATTTTTCCACGGACCCATTGAAAGTCAATGGGTCCGCGAAAAAAAACTGAAAACGGCACAGCGGCCATGGGTGCACACAACGGTCTTGTGCAGGAGGCCTTAGTCAATGACTTTGTAGGTAGTAGAAAAAAAAACAAAAAAAATGTTTTAGTGTTACTTGTGTTCGTTTTGTCTTAGTCCGTGTCTTTGTAGGTAGTAGAAAAAAAACAAAAAAAAGTTTGTGTTACTTGATTTATTAATTAATTACAATGAATTTATTATTAATAAATTTAGTGATGAATTTATTGATGAATTTTTTATTTTTCTATTATATATATATATATATATATATATAGAGAGAAGAAAAAGTCCAGTGGGAGCACCAGCCAGCATGTGGGTGCAAGGTCCAACGTAGGGTAACGGCAATCCCCAATGGTATAGAGAACAAAGAAGTAGGACTGCACTCCAAGATAGTGATAAAATCAGCAAGTGGTTTATTCACCCATAATATGGCAAGTCTTGCGACGTTTTGGCTCTTGTGAGCCGAAACGTCGCAAGACTTGCCATATTATGGGTGAATAAACCACTTGCTGATTTTATCACTATCTTGGAGTGCAGTCCTACTTCTTTGTTCTCTATATATATATATATATATATATATATGAATTAGCATTATATTTTATCTATTTATTAATTTATTAATCATGACATTTAAAATTTATATATATATATATATATATATATGTATTGTTTTTTTAATGTGTTTTTTGTTCTTTAAATTTAATATAATCATGTCTGTTTTAATTCAGTAATAGGGTGTATGACATATTTTAATTATTTACATATTGATTAACGATTTTATTTATTGTAATGTATTGATCATGTTTCTATAAATAATAGTATTGATTGTGATAATTTTTAATATATTTATAGTTATATTCACATATATTGTATTTCTAAATGTATTTACTGTATAATATGTCGATTATTCAAAATATGAAATGTACAGTTGTTTTTTAATTATATTTATGTATTGATAAATGTCAGTATTGATCCATTTTTAAATAGACATTATTAATTTTCTTAATTGATTTTTTAAAGTAATTAGTGTGCATGGCCACACAGCACACAATCTGACCTCACTAGTCTTCTCCAGGTTTCCCGATCAGGCACATGGAAGATGCAGCAGAACACTGCGTTTTCGCTTACAACGACATCATGTGTTTTCTCGAAGCCAGAGGGCTGTGGAAGTGTCGGTGTTTAGCAGCGGCTCTTTCGTTCCTCTTCATGTCTGTGAGGAGGAATGTGTCCCGACGCTCCACCCACCCATACATGATCAGTATCGCACACACGCTAGTCTACATCCAACTGCTACACCCATCCCTCATGTGCCTGTGTGAGCACTGAAGGCAGTGATGAGCCAAGTTTTATCGGCCGGAGTCTGGAAGCGTTCCGTCATGATCTGACGGGGGAAACGCAAACTCCCTTTGGCGATGAAGCAGCGTTGTTCCAAGGCTGATGGAAGGGTCCACATTGGGGCTTCCACCAGTGAGCAACCTGCATGATCTCTTGCCGGTCATAGGGCATAATGATCCATTATAAGGGCCTATTTTAGTGTCATGCGCAAAGGGTGCATACTTCAGCATGGCGGGGATGACAGGCACAGCGGATCACCATCTCTGTCATCCAGCACAGTGCCTTTTTGAGTCTGTTAAGAGGGGAACAAGTGTTCTTCAGTTACATAGAATTGACAGTAAACTGTTTGGGCATAACAATTAGCAGTTTGGCTCCTTTCACACGGGCATCGCAGATAAGGTCCGAATGCGTCACGTGTGCTTTCATGTAAAATCCAGTGATTTTGCAAGCAAAGTCAATGACTTTTATCTGCGATTGTGTTAAGTTCTTCATTTTTTTCAACGGTGGTTCAATGCGTTTTGATGCGCTTTTCACGCCTCAGATAAAAAAATTAAGATTTACTTACAACATATCCTACCAACCATCATTGAAAAACACAACGTGCCCCCACCTGCTTGAGGATGTGATGCGTTTTTCACGCAGCCCCATTAACTTCTATGGGGCTTGTGTCGCTTTAAAAATGCAGGATATAAAACAAGCTGCATTTTTTAAGCAACGCACAACTGATGCGTGAAAAATAAAAGTTCATGTACACAGACCCATAAAAAATAATGGCTCAGGATTCAGTGCGTGTGCTATGCGTTCACATCACACATTCCTCCTGCGCGTTTAACTCACCCGTGAGAAAGAAGATTTTTTTTTCTATTTTTATAAATTAGTATTCTTTGAGGAATTATATAAATGTACAGTAATCCGGTCCTCTAAAATGCGGTTGTATGGAGGAGGAGAAAAAAATCACCACTTAAATAGATCAGATGTGATAGGTAAATATATAGATGTTGTCTATAATGCAATATTAATATATCTATCTCACCCATTTCAGCCTGGAAGCAATCAAATTTGCTACCAATGCTGATATCAGCATTCTATTGGGCCGTATTATTGTACATAGATATAGAACTTCAATTAAAAATTATTTCTAATTATATAAAATACATAATAAAACCATAACCATGATTAATAAAGCCCAAACAGTTTTCTTCAGTTACATAGAACTGACAGTACACTTGTTCCCCTCTTAACAGACTCAAAAATGCACTGTGCTGGATGACAGTGTTGGCGATCCGCTGTGCCTGTCAGCCCCACCATGCTGAAGTATGCACCCTTTGCGCCTGACACTAATACCCCAGTTGTTCAAAATAGGCCCTTATAATGGTTCATTATGCCCTATGACCGGTAAGAGATCATGCAGGTTGCTCACTGGTGGAAGCCCCAATGTGGACCCTTCCATCAGCCTTGGAACAACGCTGCTTCATCGCCAAAGGGAGTTTACGTTTCCCCCCTCGGATCATGACGGAACGCTTCCAGACTCTGGCCGATGAAACTTGGCTCATCACTGCCTTCAGTGCTCACACAGGCACATGAGGGATGGGTGTAGCAGTTGGATGTAGAGTAGAGTGTGTGCGATACTGATCGTGTATGGGTGGGTGGATCGTCGGGACACATTCCTCCTCACAGACATGAGGAGGAACGAAAGAGCTGCTGCTAAACACAGACACTTCCACAGCCCTCTGTCTTCGAGAAAACACATGATGTCGTTGTAAGTGACATCTTCCATGTGCCTGATCTGTAAAATGAGAGATCTTGTTCTATATCTAGATGTTAATTCCTTTGTATATTTTCAATACATTTTTAGCTGTCTATAATAGTTATTATTAATCTCAATATGTCTCAGTTGATGTATGGTGTTGCCCAGGTCTGGTGGGGGCCCATTCCCGGGAACACACTGCTGCTGCCCACATGTCACCTGCTGTTGCTGCTGCTGCTGTCAGAGATGTCTCAGTTGATTTAAGGTGTTGCCTGGGGTATGGTGGGGGACCATTCCCGGGAACACACTGCTGCTGCCCACATTTCTGTTGCTGCTGCAGCTGCATGTCCTGCGGAGTTAGGCCGAGATATTTATAGGCCTTATACTCCAACGTAACTTCTACCTGCTGCTGTTTTTCATCTTGATCACGTTGACTTGTCTGTAGGACTTTTAAAACACCGTTGGCTGCTGCTGCCTGTCTTGCGGAGTTAGGCCTCATGCACACGACCGTTGTGTGCACCCGTGGCCGTTGTGCCGTTTTCCGTTTTTTTTCGCGGACCCATTGACTTTCAATGGGTCCGTGGAAAAATCGGAAAATGCACCGTTTTGCAGCCGCATCCGTGATCCGTGTTTCCTGGCCGTGAAAAAAATATGACCTGTCCTATTTTTTTCACGGCCAACGGTTCACGGACCCATTCAAGTCAATGGGTCCGTGAAAGAACACGGATGCACACAAGATTGGCATCCGTGTCCGTGATCTGTGGCCGTAGGTTAGTTTTTATACAGACGGATCCGAAGATCCGTCTGCATAAAAGCTTTTTCAAAGCTGAGTTTTCACTTCGTGAAAACTCAGAACCGACAGTATATTCTAACACAGAAGCGTTCCCATGGTGATGGGGACGCTTCTAGTTAGAATACACTACAAACTGTGTACAAGTCTGCCCCCTGGCAGCACCCGATCTCTTACAGGGGGCCGTGATCAGCACAATTAACCCCTTCAGGTGCGGCACCTGAAGGGGTTAATTGTGCTGATCACGGCCCCCTGTAAGAGATAAGGGCTGCCAGGCAGCAGAAGGCAGACCCTCCCCCCCCTCCCCAGTTTGAATATCATTGGTGGCTAGTGCGGCCCCCCCCCTTCCCCCTCTATTGTAATAATAGGTTGGTGGCCAGTGCGGCCCCCCCCCCTCCCTCTATTGTAATAATTCGTTGGTGGCACAGTGTGCGCCCCCCCTCCCTCCCTCTATTGTAATAATTTGTTGGTGGCACAGTGTGCGCCCCCCATCGGCCCCCCTCCCTCTATAGCATTAACAACATTGGTGGCCAGTGTGTGGCCTCCCATCTCCCCCCCCCCCATCATTGGTGGCAGCGGAGTTCCGATCGGAGTCCCAGTTTAATCGCCTTGGCTCCGATCGGTAACCATGGCAACCAGGACGCTACTACAGTCCTGGTTGCCATGGTTACTTAGCAATAGTACAATAGTAGAAGATTCATACTTACCTGCTGCTGGCTGCTGCTACGATGTTCGTGTCCGGCCGGGAGCTCCACCTACTGGTAAGTGACAGGTCTGTGCGGCGCATTGCTAAATGAACTGTCACTTACTAGTAGGAGGAGCTCCCGGCCGGACACGAACATCGCAGCTCCCAGGTAAGTATGAATCTTTTACTATTGTACTATTGCTAGTAACCCGCTGCCACCAATGATCGGGGAGGGGGGGGGGAGATGGGAGGCCGCACACTGGCCACTAATGTTGTTAATGCTATAGAGGGAGGGGGGGCCAATGGGGGGCGCACACTGTGCCACCAACGATTTATTACAATAGAGGGAGGAAGGGGGGGGCGCACACTGTGCCACCAACGATTTATTACAATAGAGGGAGGAAAAGGGGGGGGCGCACACTGTGCCACCAACGAATTATTACAATAGAGGGAGGAAGGGGGGGGGCGGGGGGGGCACACTGTGCTACCAACGAATTATTACAATAGAGGGAGGGAGGGGGGGGGGGCCGCACTGGCCACAAATGATATTCAAACTGGGGGGGGGGGGTCTGCCCCCTGCTGCCTGGCAGCCCTGATCTCTTACAGGGGGATATGATAGTACAATTAACCCCTTCAGGTGCGGCACCTGAGGGGTTAATTGTGCTGATCACGGCCCCCTGTAAGAGATCGGATGCTGCTAGGCAGCAGGGGGCAGTCATGTACACAGTTTGTAGTATATTCTAACTAGAAGCGTCCCCATCACCATGGGAACGCCTCTGTGTTAGAATATACTGTCGGAAATGAGGTTTCATGATCTAACTCATATCCGACAGTATATTCTAACATAGAGGCGTTCCCATGGTGATGGGGACGCTTCAAGTTAAAATATACCATCGGATTGGAGAAAACTCTGATCTGATGGTATAAAAGGGACTCCAGACTTTACATTGAAAGTCAATAGGGACGGATCCGTTTGAAATGGCACCATATTGTGTCAACGTCAAACGGATCCGTCCCCATTGACTTGCATTGTAATTCAGGACGGATCCGTTTGGCTCCGCACGGCCAGGCGGACACCAAAATGACTTTTTTTTCATGTCCGTGGATCCTCCAAAAATCAAGGAAGACCCACGGACGAAAAAACGATCACAGATCACGGGAAAATGGAACCCCGTTTTGCGGACCGCAAAAAAATACGGTCGTGTGCATGAGGCCTTAGGCCGAGATATTTATAGGCCTTATACTCCAACGTAACTTCTACCTGCTGCTGTTTTTCATCTTGATCACGTTGACTTGTCTGTAGGACTTTTAAAACACCGTTGGCTGCTGCTGCCTGTCTTGCGGAGTTAGGCCGAGATATTTATAGGCCTTATACTCCAATGTAACTTCTACCTGCTGCTGCTGCTGTGTGTCTTGGTGCTGGTGACTTAGTTGTATGACTTTGACCAATAAAGTTAATCTTATGGTGCCGTTGCTTGTATTTAATCTGAATATTTAGTCCTATGTATGTGTAGAACTTACACTACAGCGTTCACATTTATAAGATTGTGTGTTTATTGATCCTGCCTGCGTAGTTGTGTAAATAATGTTGTAGTCCTTTTAGTGAAGAGTTATCATTTATAAGCTGCTGCCTGTCATGACAGTGCTGGGTTAAGCAGATCGATGGGTGGCCCTTGATAGGTAGCTTTAGTATTTAAATTCTACTGTCTGCCATTATTCTGCTAAATTATGATTTATCCTTGTATTACATTACAACAAAATATGTGTTGAAGCAGTCTGTCAAGATTGTTTGGAGACAACCGCCATGGACCACTTATTTGCCATAGTAGTTTCTCTAGTATATAGTATTGGAATTCTCAGAAATTGGTGTGCATGTTTGCTATTCGGACATGTGCTATGCTCATTATGTATAATCAATGATTAAAATAATATTACAAAAAAATTATTATTTAACCGCCTCCGGACCGCCTAACGCACGGATGCGTCCTGGAGGCGGTCGATTGATTCCTACTGGACGCATCCGTGCATCATCTCGCGAGACGCGAGATTTCCTGTGAGCGCGCGCGTTCACAGGATCGGAAGGTAAGCGAGTGGATCTGCAGCCTGCCAGCGAAGATCGTTCGCTGGCAGGCTGTAGATGCGATTTTTTTAACCCCTAACAGGTATATTAGACGCTGTTTTGATAACAGCGTCTAATATACCTGCTACCTGGTCCTCTGGTGGTCCCTTTTGCTTGGATCGACCACCAGAGGACACAGGCAGCTCGGTAATAAGTAGCACCAAGCACAACACTACACTACCCTCCCCATCACTTATTAACCCCTTATGAACCCCTGATCACCCCATATAGACTTCCTGATCACCCCCCTGTCATTGATCACCCGCCTGTCATTGATCACCCCCCTGTAAGGCTCCATTCAGACGTCCGTATATTTTTTACGGATCCACGGATACATGGATCGGATCCGAAAAAAACATACGGACGTCTGAATGGAGCCTTACAGGGGGGTGATCAATGACAGGGGGATGATCACCCCATATAGACTCCCTGATCACCCTCCTGTCATTGATCACCCCCCTGTAAGGCTCCATTCAGAGGTCCATATGTTTTTTACGGATCCACGGATACATGGATCGGATCCGCAAAACACATACGGACGTCTGAATGGAGCCTTACAGGGGGGTGATCAATGACAGGGGGGTGATCAGGGAGTCTATATGGGGTGATCACCCCCTGTAAGGCTCCATTCAGACGTCCGTATGTGTTTTACGGATCCACGCATCCATGGATCGGATCCGCAAAACACATACGGATGTCTGAATGGAGCCTTACAGGGGGGTGATCAATGGCAGGGGGGTGATCACCACATATACACTCCATGATCACCCCTCTGTCATTGATCACCCCCCTGGAAGGCTCCATTCAGACGTCCGTATGTGTTTTGCGGATCCGATCCATGTATCCGTGGATCCGTAAAAAACATATGGACCTCTGAATAGAGCCTTACAGAGGGGTGATCAATGACAGGGGGGTGATCACCCCATATAGACTCCCTGATCACCCCCTGTGATTGATCACAACCCGGTAAGGCTCCATTCAGACGTCCGTATGTGTTTTGCGGATCCACGCATCCATGGATCGGATCCGCAAAACACATACGGACGTCTGAATGGAGCCTTACAGGGGGGTGATCAATGACAGGGTGGTGATCACCCCATATAGACTCCCTGATCACCCACTGTCATTGATCACCCCCCTGTCATTGATCACCCCCCTGTAAGGCTCCATTCAGACATCCGTATGTGTTTTGCGGATCCACGCATCCATGGATCGGATCCGCAAAACACATACGGACGTCTGAATGGAACCTTACAGGGGGGTGATCAATGACAGGGTGGTGATCACCCCATATAGACTCCCTGATCACCCCCCTGTCATTGATCACCCCCTTGTCATTGATCACGCCCCTGTAAAGCTCCATTCAGACATTTTTTGGGCACAAGTTAGCGGAAATTGATTTTTTATTTGTTTTTTGTTTTTTCTTACAAAGTCTCATATTTCACTATTTTGTGTCAAAAAATAAAATCTCACATGAACTCACCACACCCCTCACGGAATCCAAATGCGTAATTTTTTTTTTACATTTATATTCCAGACTTCTTCTCACGCTTTAGGGCCCCTAAAATGCCAGGGCAGTATAAATACCCCACATGTGACCCCATTTCGGAAAAAAGACACCCCAAGGTATTCCGTGAGGGGCATATTGAGTCCATGAAAGATTGAAATTTTTGTCTTAAGTTAGCAGAAAGGGAGACTTTGTGAGAAAAAAAAATTTAAAAAATCAATTTCCGCTAACTTGTGGCAAAAAAAAAAAAAAATGTATATGAACTCGCCATGCCCCTCATTAAATACCTTAGGGTGTCTTCTTTCCAAAATGGGGTCACATGTGGGGTATTTATACTGCCCTGGCATTTTAGGGGCCCTGAAGCATGAGAAGAAGTCTGGGATCCAAATGTCTAAAAATGCCCTCCTAAAAGGAATGTGGGCCCCTTTGCGCATCTAGGCTGCAAATAAGTGTCACACATGTGGTATCACCGTACTCAGGAGAAGTTGGGCAATGTGTTTTGGGGTGTTATTTTACATATACCCATGCTGGGTGAGATAAATATCTTGGTCAAATGCCAACTTTGTATAAAAAAATGGGAAAAGTTGTCTTTTGCCGAGATATTTCTCTCACCCAGCATGGGTATATGAAAAATGACACCCCAAAACACATTGCCCTACTTCTTCTGAGTATGGCGATACCAGATGTGTGACACTTTTTTTCAGCCAAGGTGGGCAAAGGGGCCCACATTCCAAAGAGCACCTTTAGGATTTCACAGGGCATTTTTTACAGATTTTGATTTCAAACTACTTCTCACGCCTAGGGCCCCTAAAATGCCAGGGCAGTATAACTACCCCACAAGTGACCCCATTTTGGAAAGAAGACACCCCAAGGTATTTCGTGAAGGGCATAGTGAGTTCATGGAAGTTTTTATTTTTTGTCACAAGTTAGTGGAATATGAGACTTTGTAAGAAAAAAAAAAGAAAAAAAATCATCATCATTTTCCCGCTAACTTGTGACAAAAAATAAAAAGTTCTATGAACTCACTATGCCCATCAGTGAATACCTTAGGGTGTCTACTTTCCGAAATAGGGTCATTTGTGGGGGTTTTCTACTGTCTGGGCATTGTAGAACCTCAGGAAAGATGATAGGTGCTCAGAAAGTCAGAGCTGCTTCAAAAAGCAGAAATTCACATTTTTGTACCATAGTTTGTAAACACTATACCTTTTACCCAAACCATTTTTTTTTTACCCAAACATTTTTTTTTTCAAAGACATGTAGAACAATAAATGTAGAGAAAAATGTATATATGGATGTTGTTTTTTTGAAAAATTCTACAACTGAAAGTGAAAAATGTCATTTTTTTGCAAAAGAAAAAGAAAAAAAAAAAAAATCGATAAATTTTGATTAATGACAAAAAAAGTAAAAATGTCAGCAGCAATGAAATACCACCAAATGAAAGCTCTATTAGTGAGAAGAAAAGGAGGTAAAATTCATTTGGGTGGTAAGTTGCATGACCGAGCAATAAACGGTGAAATTAGTGTAGTGCAGAAGTGTAAAAAGTGGCCTGGTCATTAAGGGTGTTTAACCACCTCAGCCCCTATAGCTTAAACACCCTTAATGACCAGGCCACTTTTTACACTTCTGACCTACACTACTTTCACCGTTTATTGCTCGGTCATGCAACTTACGACCCAAATGAATTTTACCTCCTTTTCTTCTCACTAATAGAGCTTTCATTTGGTGGTATTTTATTGCTGCTGACATTTTTACTTTTTTTGTTATTAATCGAAATTTAACGATTTTCTTGCAAAAAAATGACATTTTTCACTTTCAGTTGTAAAATTTTGCAAAAAAAACGACATCCATATAAAAAAAATTTTCTAAATACATTGTTCTACATGTCTTTGATAAAAAAAAAATGTTTGGGTAAAAAAAAAATGGTTTGGGTAAAAGTTATAGCGTTTACAAACTATGGTACAAAAATGTGAATTTCCGCTTTTTGAAGCAGCTCTGACTTTCTGAGCACCTGTCATGTTTCCTGAGGTTCTACAATGCCCAGACAGAACAAACACCCCACAAATGACCCCATTTTGGAAAGTAGACACCCTAAGGTATTCGCTGATGGGCATAGTGAGTTCATAGAACTTTTTATTTTTTGTCACAAGTTAGTGGACAATGATGATTTTTTTTTTTTCTTACAAAGTCTCATATTCCACTAACTTGTGACAAAAAATAAAAACTTCTATGAACTCACTATGCCCATCAGCGAATACCTTGGGGTGTCTTCTTTCCAAAATGGGGTCACTTGTGGGGTAGTTATACTGCCCTCGCATTCTAGGGGCCCAAATGTGTGGTAAGAAGTTTGAAATCAAAATGTGTAAAAAATGACCGGTGAAATCCGAAAGGTGCTCTTTGGAATGTGGGCCCCTTTGCCCACCTAGGCTGCAAAAAAGTGTCACACATCTGGTATCTCCGTACTCAGGAGAAGTTGGGCAATGTGTTTTGTGGTGTCATTTTACATATACCCATGCTGGGTGAGAGAAATATCTTGGCAAAAGACAACTTTTCCCATTTTTTTATACAAAGTTGGCATTTGACCAAGATATTTATCTCACCCAGCATGGGTATATGTAAAATGACACCACAAAACACATTGCCCAGCTTCTCCTGAGTACGGAGATACCAGATGTGTGACACTTTTTTGCAGCCTAGATGCACAAAGGTGCCCAAATTCCTTTTAGGAGGGCATTTTTAGACATTTGGATCCCAGACTTCTTCTCACGCTTTAGGGCCATTAAAAAGCCAGGGCAGTATAAATACCCCACATGTGACCCCATTTTAGAAAGAAGACACCCCAAGGTATTCAATGAGGGGCCTGGCGAGTTCATATAAAAAAAAAATTTGGGGCATAAGTTAGCGGAAATTGATTTTTTATTTTTTTTCTCACAAAGTCTCACTTTCCGCTAACTTGGGACAAAAATTTAAATCTTTCATGGACTCAATATGCCCCTCAGCGAATACCTTGGGGTGTCATCTTTCCAAAATGGGGTCAGTTGTGGGGTGTTTGTTCTGCCCTGGCATTTGAGGGTCTCCGCAATCATTACATGTATGGCCAGCATTAGGAGTTTCTGCTATTCTCCTTATATTGAGCATACAGGTAATGAGATTTTTTTTTTCCGTTCAGCCTCTGGGCTGAAAGAAAAAAATGAACGGCACAGATTTCTTCATTCGCATCGATCAATGTGGATGAAAAAATCTCTGCCAAAAAAAAATGGAGGGGAAAGGCGTCTGCCAGGACATAGGAGCTCCGCCCAACATCCATACCCACTTAGCTCGTATGCCTTGGCAAACCATATTTCTCCATTCACATCAATCGATGTGGATGAATAAATCATTGCCGGGATTTTTTATTTATTTTTTTTATATACAAAGTGTTTGCCAAAGCATAGGAACACCGCCACCTCCTCAGCTCATATGCCTTGGCAAACGTATCTTTTACTGCAGAGGAGAAATCTCGTCTTGCAGCGCCGCATACACCGACTTGCGTGTAATCTGACAGCAGCGCAATGCTTCTGTCAGAATGCACATCAGTGCTGCAGCTAGTCGATCGGTTGGTCCACCTGGAAGGTAAAAAAAAAAAGAAAAAACCAGGCCGCAACGCAATAATTTTATTAACTTTGGAACAGAACATATAAACTTTAACTTTTTGAACTGAACATTAACCTTTTTGCTTACTGGTGTTTTTTTTTTTTTTTTAACCTTTATAGAACAAACCTCTCCTTCCCCATGGGTCAATGTGCAAAGCGCAAATCGCCCAAAGATGTGGCGAAGTGCGTTATGCACTTTGTCCCAGGTGAAAGGAGAGGTTTGCAGCAGCTGTGAGTGAATGGGCCCTAATAGCCCTGTGTGCCTGTCCTGGTGAGATATGATCCCTATGCTAGGTGTACCTGTGTGTGGTACTTCCGGAAACACTCCCCTAAGCATAGGGCACGGTGGTCAGGACAGTCAGGACAGAAATAGCGGGTGTCACGCCTTATTCCACTCCTGCTACAGACACAACATCTTTTTCGGGGTGACGGTTCGGTTGAGGTTCCGGCAACGACATTGGGGAAATGTCGCTCGTGTAGACGGCTAACTACACTGGTGGATGGGGCCACGGAACCTTCTGGATAAATGAGGTTCTCGATGATCTCTTCCTGAAATTTGAGGAAGGATCGTGTTCTCCCAGCCTTACTGTAGAGAACAAAACTATTATACAGAGCCAATTGAATCAAATATACAGACACCTTCTTATACCAGCGTCTGGTTCTGCGGGAAACTAAATACGGAGACAACATCTGGTCATTGAAGTCCACCCCTCCCATGAGCGCATTATAGTCGTGGACTGAGAGGGGCTTTTCAATGACACGGGTTGCTCGCTCAATTTGGATTGTCGTGTCTGCGTGAATGGAGGAGAGCATGTAAACGTCACGCTTGTCTCTCCATTTCACCGCGAGCAGTTCTTCGTTACACAAGGCAGCCCTCTCCCCCCTTGCAAGACGGGTGGTAACGAGCCGTTGGGGGAAGCCCCGGTGACTAGGTCGCACGGTGCCACAGGCGCAAATCTGTTCTAGAAACAAATGCCTAAAGAGGGCCACACTTGTGTAGAAATTGTCCACATAAAGATGGTACCCCTTGCCGAATAAGGGTGACACCAAGTCCCAGACTGTCTTCCCACTGCTCCCCAGGTAGTCAGGGCAACCGACCGGCTCCAGGGTCTGATCTTTTCCCTCATAGACACGAAATTTGTGGGTATAGCCTGTGGCCCTTTCACAGAGCTTATACAATTTGACCCCATACCAGGCACGCTTGCTTGGGATGTATTGTTTGAAGCCAAGGCGCCCGGTAAAATGTATTAGGGACTCGTCTATGCAGATGTTTTGCTCTGGGGTATACAAATCTGCAAATTTCTGGTTGAAATGGTCTATGAGGGGCCGAATTTTGTGGAGCCGGTCAAAAGCTGGGTGGCCTCTGGGACGGGAGGTGGTGTTGTCGTTAAAGTGCAGGAAACGCAGGATGGTCTCAAATCGTGTCCTGGACATAGCAGCAGAGAACATGGGCATGTGATGAATTGGGTTCGTGGACCAATATGAACGCAATTCATGCTTTTTAGTTAGACCCATGTTGAGGAGAAGGCCCAGAAAAATTTTAAATTCGGAAACTTGGACTGGTTTCCACCGGAAAGGCTGGGCATAAAAGTTTCCCGGGTTGGCGGTTATAAATTGTGTGGCATACCGATTTGTTTCTGCCACAACTAAGTCTAAGAGCTCCGCAGTCAAGAACAGCTCAAAAAATCCCAGTGCCGAACCGATCTGAGCCGTCTCAACCCGAACTCCAGACTGGGCGGTGAAAGGGGGAACTACAGGTGCGGCTGAAGTTGGTGACTGCCAATCAGGGTTTGCCAGCACCTCAGGGATTCTAGGGGCTCTACGGGCCTGTCTGTGCGGTGGCTGCGACGGGGTAACTACTGCACGTGCCACCGTACCAGCTTCAACTGCCCTTCTGGTGCTCGCTACTTCACCATGTTGTACGGCAGTGCTGGTACTAGGTCCAGGAAGGGCTGCGCTGCTGGTGTATGCCTCACCACGTGATCCGACAGCGCCAGCCCCACTCTGCTGCTCTTGAAGCGGATCCTGCGCAACCTGTGGTCTAGCGACACGGGGCCTGGTACGCCTGGTGCTATCAGGGACCTCAGCCTCCTCGTCCGAACTTTGGGTCAGAGAGCCACTGCTTTCTACAGGTTCGTATTCTGACCAACTAGATTCATCAGATGAGGGTTCCAATTCCTCATCCGACTGGGTCAGAATCCTGTAGGCCTCTTCAGAAGAATACCCCCTGTTTGACATTTGGGCAACTAAATTTAGGGGTATTCCCTGAGACTACCCAAGAAAAAAAGCAAGCCTGTTTTACAAATGGGAGGCTAGCGAAGTACAGGAGGCCGCTGCGGTTGATAAAAAATATGTAAACTGATTTTTTTATCGCCGCAGCGCGTGTAAAGTGAATGTGCAGTGATCAAAAAAAAATATTTTTTTGTCACTGCGGTGGGGCGGGCGTGGGTGAACGCACGTGTGGGCGACCGATCAAGCCTGATCGGGAAAACACTGCGTTTTGGGTGGAGGGCGAACTAAAGTGACACTAATACTATTATAGATCTGACCGTGATCAGTTTTGATCACTTACAGATACTATAAAAGTACAAATGCTGATTAGCGATATGCTAAACAGCGAATAAGTGACTGCGGTGCGGTGCGGTGGGCTGGGCGCTAACTGAGCCCTAAACTACCTAACCAAGGGGCCTAAACTATCCCTAAAACCTAACGGTCAATACCAGTGGAAAAAAAAAGTGACAGTTTACACTGATCACTTTTTTCCTTTCACTAGTTATTGACAGGGGCGATCAAAGGGGTGATCAAAGGGTTAATTGGGGTGCAGGGGGTGATCTGGGGCTAAAGTGTACTGTTGGTGCTACTCACTGTGATGTCTGCTCCTCTGCTGGATCCAACCGACGAAAAGGACCAGCAGAGGAGCAGACAAGCCATATAACAGATCATATTTACTAATATGATCTGTTATATGGCTTGTGATTCGTTTTTTTGAAAATCGCCAACCTGCCAGCCAATGATCGTGGCTGGCAGGCTGGTGACGAACTTGTCCTCTAACTTTTGCCGGCCCGCGATGCGCTTGCGCGGGCCGGCTCTGACCGAAATCTCGCGTCTCGCGAGATGACGCACGGATGCGTCCAGGAGGAATGAATCAACCACCTTCCGGACGCATCCGTGCGTTAGGCGGTCGGGAGGTGGTTAAGCTAGGGGGGCTGAAGTGGTTAATTTAAGTGGTAATAATCAACATTCACAATTTTTTATTTTTTTTATTTTTTATTTTAGTTTGTTATTTTGAAAAAATTGTGTTTGGGGGAGCCCTGTTGTAGTTGTCACTGTTAAAGGTGGGGACTGCATTAAATAATGAGAGAGAAAAATAAATGAATCGCACATCCACTGCTAATGCTATGATCTCATCCCTGCAGGAGACAGCACTGAATAGCGCATGTGTACTACCTCCATGCTACATGCTAAATGAGGCATTTGTGTACATTTTTATCAAAAGGCAATAAGCCCACTCACCACGCCAAGGTTGCCTCTATGAGTGGGTCCTAACCTAAAAATTGGCACGGCGCTACACGGCGACCGCCAGCGCTGTGGCGCGATCCCGGCCGGCGGTGGGGACTGCACCTGGCCTTCCATTGTCAGCAGTTGTTGTACAGTTAAAACTGTACAGGACTGATTGATGAACACAAAAAAAGTTTATTATTTTATCATTTATATATTTTTTTTATATAAGGATCGAGGTTCGAACATGGTGTCGTCTGTCGTCCTGGGAGGGATGGCTGACTTTCGTGTTGACCTCACTCTACATGGTTTTGTGTGACTGGCATCATACGCAGCCGTGTGGTAATCCGGTTTTGTGAATGTTGAATTATTGGCACATTTTGATGTAGCTATATACATTATTAATTTGTTAAAGAATATTCTAGAATATATGTAATGAGAATTATCACATGATTATTATAGAAGTCATGTCACCATTTTTTGAGAGATTCCACTAAATTAATCCCGTTTTCTTTTGTTAATGAGGATGCAATGCTCCAACAAATAAATTTGCGTAATCGCAAAAATATTTCTAATCCATGCTGGTTTTTTCTTCTAACAATCATTTTTTTTTTAGTGCATCAGATAATTTTTGTAGTAGATAAATGTCATTTTTAAATGACATGAAAAAAATAAATGCACATACAGTTTTAGTAGTTATTAATCTCTACACTGTATGTATTCAATTTTCAAATACAATTTTTTTATTATACTTTTTTATATATTGAGAAATTAATAATCTAGCGGAATTTTTTTCACACACGTAGTAATATATATTTTTTTAGCAAATAATCATAATTTTATAATTTAATTTGTACATGGCACTATTCCGTGTTTACACTACTTGACTGCTGTGCCATAGTTTGGGGGAAAAAATGCTTAATGTTCAATAAACAACCAAATTCCTTGGAAATTTATATTTTTTGATCTATACAAAATATATTTGGTCTAAAAAAGTATGGTTAAAAAGGAAGCGAATATCCCAGCTGTGCATATGAAATGTGGTCATGAGATAGGAAAGCTGAACAGGCTCACAGGTGAAAATTGGTATCTGGAAGACCGTTAAGAGTGGATAGATACTACTGTATAGTTACCCTGCTTGGAGTGAATTCAAATACTCAAATAAAATTAACAAACATGTGTAGTATAAAACATAAATCAAAGTTAAAAATGCAACTGGTTTATTAGTATTGGCTTCAGGAAAATCTGCCTGTGGTGAAGACTAAACTGACACCTGTCTGTGGACAGTGAATAAGTTAAGAAATCCACTGCTAATATTTTGACTCCAGGATGGGGGTGGTAAAAACATCATCGTCATCCTACTCCTCGACTTCCTCCATTGACTATGAGGGTAATGAAGGTGGTTGGTGAGAGGGTACAGCTTCACCTCTTACCCACATCTGGTGGGCTAGAGTCTGAAATATGGCCGAATAGTACGGCCTGCTCTTGCTCCTCCACAGAGACATTCTCCTCCAACACCTTCTTTAATGGAGTCCTGAGGAGGAACTTAGAAAGAAGAAATTACTACATTATAACATAATAACCCCTTAAGGACTTAGGGCGTACCGGTACGCCCTATTTCACGAATCCTTAAGGACTCAGGGCGTACCGGTACGTCCTAAGTTTAAATCGTGATTGCGGCGCTGCGGGGGTTAATCCGAACAGGACGCCGGCTGAAATCATTCAGCCGACATTTTGTCACAACGCCAGGGGGGGTCATGTGACCCCCCCGTATCGGCGATCACCACAAACCACAGGTCAATTCAGACCTGCGGTTTGCTGCGCTTTCTGCAGTTTCTGATCCCTGCGGTCCCTGACCGCGGGGATCAGAAGCTTTAAAATGCCCAAAATTTTGATTTTTCACCCCCCCTGCCCCCCTGAATGATTTTATGGCGGCGGGTGGTGCAGGGGGGGGTTGTGGGCGGTGCGGGCGGTGCGGGAGGCGGGCGGTGCGGCAGGTGAGATCGCGATCCCCCGCCCGCCTCCGCTTAAAAATTCATTGGTGGCCAGTGGGTATACCAGAGTGTCAGCACATTGCTGACACTCTGGTATAAATGGCTGACATCTGTGCAGATGTCAGCCGTTTAACCCTTTCCATACCGCGGTCCGTACGGACCGCTGTATGGAAAAGGTTAACAGTCAGGGTCAGGGAGCTCCCTCCCTGTCCCATCGGGGGGCTGCTGTGCCTTTGCAGCCCCCAGACAGGATGGGGTGACAGAGGGAGCCCCCCTCCTTACCCTTCCCCATCTGCTCAGTTGTGGCCACAACTGAGCAGACGTGGAAGGTTCCCATGGCAACAGGAAGCCTTCTCAGGCATCCTGCTGTCCATGGTGCTGAACAGATCTGTGCTAAAGCATAGATCTGTTCAGAAAAAGTGTAAGTAAAATACAGTACAATACACTATATAGTGTACTGTACTGTATTATACAGACATCAGACCCACTGGATCTTAAAGAACCAAGTGGGTCTGGGTCAAAAAAAAGTAAAAAAAAAAAAGTGAAAAGTAAAGATAAAAAAAACACATTTATCACTGAATAAAAAAAATAAAAATAAAATACACTACACATATTAGGTATCGCCGCGTCCGTAACGACCTGATCTATAAAACGGTCATGTTACTTTCCTCGCAAAAATAAAAAATATAAAAACTATGAGAAAATTGAAATTTTGCCCACCTTACTTCCCAAAAACTGAAAAAACTATGGCTCAGACTTTGGAGACACTAAAACATGATTTTTTTTGTTTCAAAAATGAAATCATTGTGTAAAACTTACATAAATAAAAAAAATTGTATACATATTAGGTATCGCCGTGTCCGTGACAACCTGCTATATAAAAATACCACATGATCTAACCTGTCAGATGAATGTTGTAAATAACAAAAAAAAAAAACTGTGACAAAAAAGCTATTTCTTGTTATCTTGCCTCATAAAAAGTGTAATATAGAGCAACCAAAAATCATATGTACCCTAAACTAGTACCAACAAAACTGCCACCCTATCCCGTAGTTTTTAAAATGGGGTCACTTTTTGGAGTTTCTACTCTAGGGGTGCATCAGGGGGGCTTCAAATGGGACATGGTGTCAAAAAAAACAGTCTAGCAAAATCTGCCTTCCAAAAACCGTATGGCATTCCTTTCCTTCTGCGCCCTGCCGTGTGCCCGTACAGCAGGTTGCGACCACATTTGGGGTGTTTATGTAAACTACAGAATCCGGGCCATAAATAATGAGTTTTGTTTGGCTGTTAACCCTTGCTTTGTAACTGGAAAAAAAAATATTAAAATGGAAAATCTGCCAAAAAAGTGAAATTTTGAAATTGTATCTCTATTTTCCATTAATTCTTGTGGAACACCTAAAGGGTTGAAAAAGTTAGTAAAATCAGTTTTGAATACCTTGAGGGGTGTAGTTTCTAGAATGGGGTCATTTTTGTGTGGTTTCTATTATGTAAGCCTCGCAAAGTGACTTTAGACCTGAACTGGTCCCTAAAAATTGGGTTTTTGAAAATGTAAGAAAAATTTCAAGATTTGCTTCTAAATTTCTAAGCCTTATAACATCCCCAAAAAATAAAATGGCATTCCCAAAATGATCCAAACATGAAGTAGACATATGGGGAATGTAAAGTAATAACTATTTTTGGAGGTATTACTATGTATTATAGAAGAAGAGAAATTAAAACTTGGAAATTTGCACTTTAAAAAAACAATATTTTAAATTTGGTATTTTTTTTATAAATAATTATATTTTTTTTACTTCATTTTACCAGTGTCATGAAGTACAATATGTGGGGGGCGGAGCCTATGCTGAGAGTGGATGGATGTGTGAAGCGTCGCTCCGCTACTTGATTATCCTTCACAGCCCTTTATCATTAGCATATCAGACCCAAAATGGTCAAAATCGGAGGACAAAAGAATACAGATCCATTCGGTCCTGCTAAAGTGGCGATTCAGCCTGGAGAAATGGACAAATTCATTAAAAAGGCAGCCGCTGCATGTGTGGCAAGAGAACCTAAAATGGCGCCCGGAACACCGAAGGTTGCCGGCTACAAACAGCAAACTTCTACAGGTGCTGAAAGAGGTAGGGAAGTTTCCCTTAGCCCAGATGCCTTACCGATCTCCAGGAGTTTCCTTAAGGATTCGCTTGCTGAAGCTCTTGAACCCCTCAGCTCTGAACTAGCGGCTATCAGGGGTGATATTCGCCACATAGGCTCCAGAGTGGAGACCCTGGAGGAAAATCAATACAAGATCACTACGCACCAGAAAGAGGTGTCTTCTAATATGGCTGAATATCAATCGCACATCAATCTACTGTATACAGCGTTGGAGGATCAGGAGAATAGGGGAAGAAGGAATAATCTTCGGTTCAGGGGTATTCCTGAATCTATTAACCCCGGTGATGTTCCTGAAGCAGTAATGCAAATCTGTCTGCAATTGCTGGGCCCTGACACAGCGCACAAAATCACCATTGAGAGGGCTCATAGGGCATTAAGGCCCAAACCACAACCGAACGAACCCCCAAGGGACGTTATCTGTAAGTTTCTCTACTTCCCAGTTAAAGAAGCGGTTCTCTCCAGCGCTAGGAACAACCCGTCGCTGTTATGGGAAGGTAACGAAATATCGATCTATCAGGACTTAGTACAGTCTACTCTTAGGAAGCGCAGAGAGCTTAGGCCACCTACGGATTGGCTGCGCTCTCAGAAGATTTTATACAGATGGTCTTTTCCCTTTGGCCTTTCCTTCTCCCATGAAGGCCGTCGCCTTTTCATCTCCTCTCCCAAAGACGTGGAGAAGATATATGCTCACCTCAAGATCCAGCCGCTGCCGATCGATAATTGGGATATGCTACAGAACACAGCTACCCTTCCCGATCTTCCGACTTTCGTACCTTGGGAACCACCTCGTACTCCCAAACCGCAAAGAGGAAGGAGATTGAACACCTCCACCCTGAGGAGACTTCCACTAATTGACGAGTGAAGATCAGTTTCGTTGTTAAGTATATAATTGCATGACTTTCTATTGTCATTATGTCAGTGACCATTTCAATTATCGGGTAGTTTCACCCGAATAAGTATCCTTGTTTAGATGTTATGCTTTGTTTCCTCCCTACAGGTACGGACTCAATGACGAACTTTAGGTTAGAGGGAATTGTTCTAATCGCTGTACTTTGCGATTATTTACTACTCATCTCCTTATATTCCAACCTAAAACTTCATTACTGCTCACTACTTCTCTTTCCTTGCTCCCCCTAGTTGCCGGGAGAGGGTTAACACCCTACCTTATAGCAGTAATATTGTCTGGTACAATTTGACCTATGGAGGGATATTCTGGAAGAATTCACCTTACCCCCCAAGAGTTCGCAGAGCCTCCTAGCTCTGCTAAAATGTTATATACATATCATTGTCTTGTTCATGTTGTTCCTTACCTCTTATTTTTTCTTTTTGTTTTTCTTTTTCAGTCAGGTACTGTATTTTGTAAGCATGAAGTACAATATGTGACGAAAAAAAAATCTCAGAATGGCCTGGATAAGTCAAAGCGTTTCAAAGTTATCACCACTTAAAGTGACACTGGTCAGATTTGCAAGAAATGGCCTGGTCCTTAAGGTGAAAATGAGCCCAGTCCCTAAGGGGTTAACGAATATAACGGATATATGACTATATCTATGAATAGTGCATTATATAAGTTGGATTCGCAATGCGATTAATAATTGTAATTATTATCGCTTTGCGATTACAACTTGGGCGATTTTCTTTATGGTGGTATAGGAGAATTATCGATTACAATGAGAACGAATGAATATAACACTACTCTATCTTCCTTAATTATTTACAGCAATCCTAAACTTGCCTATACCAAGATGTTAGTTGGATACGCAATGCGATCAATATTAGTTAATTTTCTCGCATTGCGATTACAACTTTTAGTCAACTCACCCTATAGGTTGGATTGATATCTGCGTTAATCCTGGCAATTCTAAGTTGTATTCGCAATGCGATTTTTTGAACTTAAATTACTCGCATTGCTCTTTTAACTTACAGCTGTCCAGAATTAACCTAACGAACCAATAAAGAGAATCCTGCTCTATTTTCTTATTAGTTAATTCTAACAGTCAATTGTTCACATTAGTCAACTTTCCAATTGGTCCCCCACTATAAGTTGTAATCGCGTTTGAATGGAACATTAGAGCTATTAGTCTGATTTACTATTGGTTGGCTCAATAGAATTAAGTTTCATTTGTACGCGAATACAACTTAGAGCAGGGATGGCCAACCTGCGGCTCACCAGCTGTTGTAAAACTACAACTCCCACCACACCCTGCTGTAGGCTGATAGCTCTAGGCAGCCTAGGCATGCTGGGAGTTGTCGTTTTGCAACAGCTGGAGAGCCTCAGGTTGGCCATCCCTGACTTAGAGCAAGGTACCAATATGAATTTTTCCTGCTTATACAGTCTACTATGTTTGCTTTGTTATCTCGATAATACGTCATTTAAATAATTGTGTGCGTGCGTCTGTACGTGCGTGCCTGTCTTTGGATCGGAAAGAGAGTGGAGAGAGAACGAGAACGGGGAGGCCGTTGTCAAAGTCACTGTTAAAGGGGAGGCCGTTGTCAAAGTCACTGTTGAAGGGGAGGCCGTTGTTAAAGTCACTGTTAAAGGGGCAACCACTGTCAAAGTCACTGTTAAAGGGGCGGCCACTGTTCAAGTCACTGTTAAAGGGGCGGACTCTGTCAAAGTCACTGTTAAATGGGAGGTCATTGTTGAAAATCACTGTTAAAGTGGGGGTATCTGTGAAAGTCACTGATATAAATATCTACTCTTTTACCGTTTTGATATTAAATTTTATTTTTGATGGTTGACATGACTATAATTACTAATAATTGTATTTTACAACTTTTGGATTACATCCTTTAATTGTTATCTTGCAGACTATGTTGGAGAAGGGATATGATGATCTAAAATGCCGTTTAGAGAAACAGGCCATAGTACGTAGAGAAGCACGCCGGTTGTGGCACCTGCATGGAAAGATTCAATCCAAAAATACTATGTTAAAAAAATGGTCGGACCTTAACCTCCTCAGGACCGCCGTACGCAGGATTGCGTCTTTGCGGCGGTCCTGTTGTTCTGGGTGGACGCGCCGGTGCGTCCTCTCGCGAGACGCGAGATTTCGTGCATTGCCGGCCCGCGCATGCGCATCGCGGACCGGCAAAAGTTAAAGAAGAAGTTCGTCACCAGCCTGCCAGCAACGATCATTGGCTGGCAGGCTGGCGATTTTCAAAAAATCAAATCAGAAGCCAGATAACAGATCATATTAGTAAATATGATCTGTTATATGGCTTCTCTGCTTCTCTGCAGGTCCTTTTCGTCGGTTGGATCCAGCAGAGGAGCAGAGATCACTGTGAGTACCCACCAACACTACACCTTAGCCCTAGATCACCCTCCATCACCCCCATCATCCTAATTAACCCCTTGATCGCCCCCTGTCAATCACTTAGTGAAAGACAAAAAGTGATCAGTGTAAACTGTCACTTTTTTTTTTTCACTAGTATTGGCTGTTAGGTTTTAGGATAGTTTAGGCCCCTTGGTTAGGTAGTTTAGCGTCAGTTAGCGCCCAGCCCACCGCACCGCAGTCACTTTTATTCGCTGTTTAGCGTATCGCTAATCAGCATTTGTACTTTTATAGTATCTGTAAGTGATCAAAACTGATCACAGTCAGATCTATAATAGTATTAGTGTCACCTTAGTTCGCCCTCCACTCAAAACGCAGTGTTTGCCCGATCAGGCCTGATCGGTCGCCCACACGTGCGTTCACCCACGCCCGCCCCACCGCAGTGACAAAAAAATTTTTGTTTTTTGATCACTGCACATTCACTTTACACGCACTGCGGCGATAAAAAAAATCAGTTTTGATATTTTTTATCAACCGCAGCGGCCTCCGGTACTTCGCTAGCCTCCCCTTTGTAAGACAGGCTTGCTTTTTTTCTTGGGTAGTCTCAGGGAATACCCCTAAATTTAGTAGTCCAAAATGTCAAACAGGGGGTATTCTTCTGAAGAGGCCTACAGGATTCTGACCCAGTCGGATGAGGAGTGGGAACCCTCATCTGACGAATCTAGCGGGTCAGAATATGAACCTGTGGAAAGCAGTGGCTCTCTGACCCAAAGTTCGGACGAGGAGGTGGAGGTCCCTGGCAGCACCAGGCGTACCCGGCCCCGTGTCGCTAGACCACAGGTTATGCAGGATCCGCTTCAAGAGCAGCAGAGTGGGGCTGTCGCTGCCGGATCACGTGGTGAGGCATACACCAGCAGCGCAGCCCTTCCTGGACCTAGTACCAGCACTGCCGTACAACATGGTGACGTGGCGAGCACCAGAAGGGCAGTTGAAGCTGGTACGGTGGCAAGTGCAGTAGTTACCCCGTCGCAGCCACCGCGCAGACAGGCCCGTAGAGCCCCTAGAATCCCTGAGGTGCTGGCAAACCCTGATTGGCAGTCACCAACTTCAGCCGCACCTGTAGTTCCCCCTTTCACCGCCCAGTCTGGAGTTCGGGTTGAGACGGCTCAAATCGGTTCGGCCCTGGGATTTTTTGAGCTGTTTTTGACTGCGGAGCTCTTGGACTTAGTCGTGGCAGAGACAAACCGGTATGCCACACAATTTATATCCGCCAACCCGGGAAACTCTTATGCCCAGTCTTTCCGGTGGAAACCAGTCCAAGTTTCCGAACTTAAAATTTTTCTGAGCCTTCTCCTCAACATGGGTCTAACTAAAAAGCATGAATTGTGGTCATATTGGTCCACGAACCCGATTCATCACATGCCCATGTTCTCTGCTGCTATGTCCAGGACACGATTTGAGACCATCCTGCGTTTCCTGCACTTTAGCGACAACACCACCTCCCGTTCCAGAGGCCACCCAGCTTTTGACCGGCTCCACAAAATTCGGCCCCTCATAGACCATTTCAACCAGAAATTTGCAGATTTGTATACCCCTGAGCAAAACATCTGCGTAGACGAGTCCCTAATACATTTTACCGGGCGCCTTGGCTTCAAACAATACATCCCAAGCAAGCGTGCCCGGTATGGGGTCAAATTGTATAAGCTCTGTGAAAGGGCCACAGGCTATACCCACAAATTTCAGATCTATGAGGGAAAAGATCAGACCCTGGAGCCGGTCGGTTGCCCTGACTACCTGGGGAGCAGTGGGAAGACAGTCTGGGACTTGGTGTCACCCTTATTCGGCAAGGGGTACCATCTTTATGTGGACAATTTTTACACAAGTGTGGCCCTCTTTAGGCATTTGTTTCTAGAACGGATTTGCGCCTGTGGCACCGCGCGAACTAGTCGCGTGGGCTTCCCCCAACGGCTTGTAACCACCCGTCTTGCAAGGGGGGAGAGGGCTGCCTTGTGTAACGAAGAACTGCTCGCGGTGAAATGGAGAGACAAGCGTGACGTTTACATGCTCTCTTCCATTCACGCAGACACGACAATCCAAATTGAAAGGGCAACCCGTGTCATTGAAAAGCCCCTCTCAGTCCACGACTATAATGCGCTCATGGGAGGGGTGGACTTCAATGACCAGATGTTGGCTCCCTATTTAGTTTCCCGCAGAACCAGACGCTGGTATAAGAAGGTGTCTGTATATTTAATTCAATTGGCTGCCTATAATAGTTTTGTTCTCTACAGTAAGGCTGGGAGAACAGGATCCTTCCTCAAATTCCAGGAAGAGATCATCGAGAACCTCATTTATCCAGGAGGTTCCGTGGCCCCATCCACCAGTGTAGTTAGCCGTCTACACGAGCGACATTTCCCCAGTGTCGTTGCTGGTACCTCAACCCAACCGCCACCCCGAAAAAAATGTTGTGTCTGTAGCAGGAGTGGAATAAGGCGTGACACCCGCTATTTCTGTCCTGACTGTCCGGACCACCCTGCCCTATGCTATGGTGAGTGTTTCCGGAAGTACCACACACAGGTACACCTAGCATAGGGATCACATCTCACCAGGACAGGCACACAGGGCTATTAGGGCCCTTACACTCTTACAGCTGCTGCAAACCTCTCCTTTCACCTGGGATAAAGTGCATAACGTACTTCGCCACATCTTTGGGCGATTTGCGCTTTGCACATTGTCCCATGGGGAAGGAGAGGTTCGTTCTATAAAGGTAAAAAAAACTAAACAAAAAAAAAATTACCGGTAAGTAAAAAAGTTAAAAAAGTTAAAAAAAGTTAATATGTTCTGTTCTAAAGTTAATAAAGTTATTGCTTTGCGGCCTGGTTTTTTCTTTTTTGTTTTGTTTTTTTTACCTTCCAGGTGGACCAACCGATCGACTAGCTGCAGCACTGATGTGCATTCGGACAGAAGCATTGCGCTGCTGTCAGATTACACGCAAGTCGGTGTATGCGGCGCTGCAAGACGAGATTTCTCCTCTGCAGTAAAAGATACGTTTGCCGAGGCATATGAGCTGAGGAGGTGGCGGTGTTCATATACTTTGGCAAACACTTTGTATATATAAAAAAAAAAATCCCGGCAATGATTTATTCATCCACATCGATTGATGTGAATGGAGAAATCTGGTTTGCCAGGGCATACGAGCTGAAGTGGGTATGGATGTTGGGCGGAGCTCCTATGTCCTGGCAGACGCCTTTCCCCTCCTTTTTCTTTTTTTGGCAGAGATTTTTTCATCCACATTGATCGATGCGAATGAAGAAATCTGTGCCGTTCATTTTTTTCTTTCAGCCCAGAGGCTGAACGGAAAAAAAAAATCTCATTACCCGTATGCTCAATATAAGGAGAATAGCAGAAACTCCTAATGCTGGGCATACATGTAATGATTGCGGAGACCCTCAAATGCCAGGGCAGTACAAACACCCCACAAATAACACCATTTTGGAAAGAAGACACCCCAAGGTATTCGCTGAGGGGCATATTGAGTCCATGAAAGATTGAAATTTTTGTCCCAAGTTAGCGGAAAGGGAGACTTTGTGAGAACAAAATCAAAAAAATCAATTTCCGCTAACTTGTGCCCAAATTTTTTTTTTTCAATGAACTCGCCATACCCCTCATTGAATACCTTGGGGTGTCTTCTTTCCAAAATGGGGTCACATGTGGGGTATTTATACTGCCCTGGCATTTTAGGGGCCCCAAAGCGTGAGAAGAAGTCTGGTATCCAAATGTCTAAAAATGCCCTCCTAAAAGGAATTTGGGCACCTTTGCCCACCTAGGCTGCAAAAAAGTGTCACACATCTGGTATCTCTGTATTCAGGAGAAGTTGAGGAATGTGTTTTGGAGTGTCTTTTTACATATACCCATGCTGGGTGAGATAAATATCTTGGTCAAATGCCAACTTTGTATAAAAAAATGGGAAAAGTTGTCTTTTGCCAAGATATTTCTCTCACCCAGCATGGGTATATGTAAAATGACACCCCAAAACACATTCCCCACCTTCTCCTGAGTACGGAGATACCAGATGTGTGACACTTTTTTGCAGCCTAGGTGGGCAAAGGGGCCCACATTCCAAAGAGCACCTTTCGGATTTCACAGGTCATTAACCTACTTACCACACATTAGGGCCCCTGGAAAATGCCAGGGCAGTATAACTACCCTACAAGTGACCCCATTTTGGAAAGAAGACACCCCAAGGTATTCCGTGAGGGGCATGGCGAGTTCCTAGAATTTTTTATTTTTTGTCACAAGTTAGTGGAAAATGATGATTTTTTTTATTTTTATTTTTTTTCATACAAAGTCTCATATTCCACTAACTTGTGACAAAAAATAAAAACTTCCATGAACTCACTATGCCCATCAGCGAATACCTTGGGGTCTCTTCTTTCTAAAATGGGGTCACTTGTGGGGTAGTTATACTGCCCTGGCATTCTAGGGGCCCAAATGTGTGGTAAGGAGTTTGAAATCAAATTCTGTAAAAAATGACCTGTGAAATCCGAAAGGTGCTCTTTGGAATATGGGCCCCTTTGCCCACCTAGGCTGCAAAAAAGTGTCACACATCTGGTATCTCCGTACTCAGGAGAAGGTGGGGAATGTGTTTTGGGGTGTCATTTTTTACACTTCTGACAATAAATTTAGAGCAAAATTTATATATGGATCTCGTTTTTTCTGCAAAATTTGAAAGTGAAAGTGAAAAATGTCATTTTTTAGCAAAAAAATCGTTAAATTTCGATTAATAACAAAAAAAGTAAAAATGTCAGCAGCAATGAAATACCACCAAATGAAAGCTCTATTAGTGAGAAGAAAAGGAGGTAAAATTCATTTGGGTGGTAAGTTGCATGACCGAGCAATAAACGGTGAAAGTAGTGTAGGTCAGAAGTGTAAAAAGTGGCCTGGTCTTTCAGGGTGTTTAAGCACTGGGGGCTGAGGTGGTTAAAAGACACAGGATGGATCTGATCAAAGAGGTCAGAGACAAAAAATTTCCAGGTACGATGCTTACATTAATTTTCTATCATCCACCTATTGTTATTTATGTGTTCAGTTATGCAAATAAGTATTTCTATCCCTTTACAACTGATTACTTAGTACAGTGGTGTTGAACCGATGGAACCGGTGCTAGAGGCGGCACTCAGAGCCCTCTCGGTAGGCTGCATACCCCTGAAAAGGTCTAAGGCGTACTAATCGGCTTTAGACATTTCCTACCATACAGCTTCGCAGGCACACTATTAACAGCACAGTCAGCATATTGAATGTAGGAAGGCTGTTACAGCAAAATGATAATTGTGTGGAAGACAGACTATACTGGTATTCAGGTACAATGGTAGCGTGGGCTATTTGAGATAAATAAATTAGTTGGTTTTCTGTTCTGCCTCAAAAAAAGCTCTCCAGCACGCATTTAGTACATGGTGGGACACGTAGCTGATTATTCCTTTAAAATATATACATACACTCACAGCGAGATACAGATATATGATGTAAACCCTTATCCAATGTCAAAACAGTTGACTTGGTCCACCTCATTTCAATAAACCTGCAACATTACCTTGCGAACCAATACCCCCCGCTACCTTATCCTAGCTATTAACGTACTCAACTGTAAACCATCTGAAAGACTTCATTTGTAGTTTCATCTAACACCAAATCAAGTGAAATCAAACATAGGGGTAATCATTATGCCATCCAGATCCCACCATAGATTAATTTGTGTACCGTTACCTTTTTTTTTTTGCTTTCCTTGTTTATCTTGGTATTTTTGGTACCTTTGGTCATTACAGGTGTTCCTCTTCCAAAAGTACACGCTAAGCGTTCTAGAAAGAAGGTGGTGGTGGAAGAGAAGGAGATGACAGAGGATGAGGAGGATGAGCAGCAGGAACAGGCAGGACCATCAGGGCATCAGGCCCATAGCGCACCTGATGCAGATGAGGTCAAGGAGGATGATGAGGAGGAAGAAGAAAAGGTGGTGACCACCCCCCGCCAGGAGGGTAAATATAGTCTGTTGATGTTTTAATTTAAAAATGTCCCCACACACAGGTGTCAGTTTAGTCTTCACCACAGGCAGATTTTATTCAAGCAAACAATTATAAACAAGTTCAAGTTCAACCTCTAATTTTTATTCAGAGTTCAGATATTGCATAGTCCCACACTTTGCGTTCACTCCAAGCAGTGTAACAAAAAGATTAGTATATCACCACTCTTTAGGGTCTGTCAGAGACCATGCTCATTTCTCTGCAGGTTCAGTTTTCAAATCTCCTGTCCACACTTGAAAAGAACAGAATTTTTAATCCCCACTTTATAAAAACCCTTGATGGAGTACGGGAGCGACCTGTGCCACCATATCTGTCTGGGCACTCAGTCCTAAAACCCAGACCCTAATTAAATCCATGTAAAAAATGTATTTTAAAGCAAGCTGATGTGCACTTTATTTTTTAGTCTAAGAAAATTTTTATGTATTGGATGCTCGTTACATCTTAATTAAATTGTATGCCTGATTTCCGTAAAGTATCTCAATGAGGCATACAATTTAATTAAGATGTAACGAGCATCCAATATATAAAAATTTTCTTAGACTAAAAAATAAAGTGCACAAAACCATATTAATATTTATCTAAAAAATGGTGTAAAAACTATAAAACAGGCAACAAAGAACGTACAACACACAACAGTAATATAAAACATGAACACTATAAAGTAATTTAACATTTAGTATGTACGGGTGACTTGCATTATTCTTTCCCATGTGCATAACTTTACATTTGTCAGTGTTAAACCTCATCTGCCACTTATCTGCCCAAGCCTCCTGTCTATCCAGATCGCTCTGTAGTAGTATACGGTCCTCTTCAGTGTTAATTACTTTACACAGTTTAGTGTCATCTGCGAAAATTGATATATTACTATGCAAGCCTTCTACAAGATCATTAATAAATATATTGAAGAGAATAGGGCCCAATACTGACCCCTGAGGTACCCCACTAGTGACAGTGACCCAATCTGAGTGTGTACCGTTAATAACCACCCTCTGTTTTCTATCATTGAGCCAGTTACTTACCCACATACAGACGTTTTCTCCCAGTCTGAGCATTCTCATTTTATATACTAACCTTTTATGTGGTACAGTGTCAAATGCTTTGGAGAAGTCCAGATATACGACATCCATTGATTTGCCGCTGTCAAGTCTAGAACTTACCTCCTCATAGAAACTGATTAAATTAGTTTGGCATGACCGATCCCTCATGAAGCCATGCTGATATGGCGTTATTTGCTTATTTCCGTTGAGATGCTCCAAGATAGCATCTCTTAGAAAACCTTCAAACAGTTTACCCACAACAGATGTTAAACTTACTGGCCTATAGTTTCCGGGCTCTTTTTGCACCTTTTTTGAATATTGGCACTACATTTGCTATGCGCCAATCTTGTGGGACATTCCCTGTCAGTATAGAGTCTGTAAATATCAGAAATAAGGGTCTGGCTATGACATTACTTAATTCCCTTAGGATACGGGGGTGGTCATCACATGGTACGTCACATGATCTTTTACCATGGTGAATCACCATGGTAAAAGATCATGTGACGTACCATGTGATGACCGGAGTGACGTCATCCCAGGTCCTTGAACTATAGTTAATGCTCACCACAGGTCCTATACAGTAAACAGGTCCTTGAACTATAGTTAATGCTCACCACAGGTCCTATACAGTAAAAGAGACAGAGGGAGATGCCGGCTACGCGAGCAAGTGGATTAAGGTGAGTTAAATGTTTTTTGGTTTTTTTTAACCCCTCCAGGGCTGTTTTACTATGCATTCTGTATTCAGAATGCTATTATTTTCCCTTATAACCATGTTATAAGGGAAAATAATAATGATCGGGTCTCCATCCCGATCGTCTCCTAGCAACCGTGCGTGAAAATCGCACCGCATCCGCACTTGCTTGCGGATGCTTGCGATTTTCACGCAACCCCATTCATTTCTATGGGGCCTGCGTTACGTGAAAAACGCACAAAGAGGAGCATGCTGCGATTTTCACGCAACGCAAAAGTGATGCGTGAAAATCACCGCTCGTGTGCACAGCCCCATAGAAATGAATGGGTCGGTATTCAGTGCGGGTGCAATGCGTTCACCTCCCGCATCGCATCCGCGCAGAATACTCGCTCGTGTGAAAGGGGCCTAATAATTCATTATCATTACATACAGCAGCCGCCGTTACATGGAAACAGGGTAAAAGACATGGCGCTGCTTCTGGTTGCACCACTTATTCACTATGACTATTTTCTTGTGCCGGTGGTCATGTGTGTGCCACAATTCAAACCGAATACTGCGGACTGTGGCGCTCTTAGCAGCACGCGTGACGGGACCAGATCCAATCATAGACCTTGTACAACATGCATACATGTAATCCAAAACTATTAAAATACAAGTATTAGTAATTAATGTGATCATGTCATCAAAAAAAATATATAATTATGTCTATAAAAGGAAAATATTTGATTTTAGGTTACGTTATAACATTACATTGTATTTAAATTGTATGTGTGTGGGGTATGAGCAATGGGGTATTGGCCAACGGCCATCTGAGGAGAGGTGTAACTGTGTAGTGAAGTGACGGTATGGTATGGGGTGTACAGCTGGTTCGCCTCTACATGGTGCACCCTGGGTTATGGTAAATGAACCAGCGAATACTGAAATACTGGAGGTCAATCATTACTTCTCATAAACTGTGTGTGAGTGAGGAGGTGGGGAGGAGTTGATGGAGGGGGGTTTAAGGTGGTGGAGGGTTTAAGGGGGGAGGTGGGGTTGGTGTGGGTTTTATAGCGTGGGATATACAGTGTGTAGCACGTAAATAGAGGTGCTATGTGCATATGAGAGATATTTGTCTGCTATCCATACATACGTTACAGACATTGTAGTGTGATGTAATCACTTTAATTTTTGCCATAATCATTTACCCCTTCACACCCAATGACGTAGCTATACTTCATCCAGCAGAATAATTAAACATGGATCAATCCTTATGCGGGCGCCGTGGCCACCTGCTTTGTGTGGCTGCATACACCCACGGCTAATGTCCGTGACTGTCAGTAATACCGATGGTGGACATTTAACCCATAAGATGTGGTGGTCACTTGTTAACTATAACAATACAATCTATACGAATCTTTTAGCAATAGTGTTGGATTCGCAATGCGGTTAATAATAATAGCAAATATTATCGCATTGCGATTACAAATTAGCAGTGCTAGATTCCATATTCGTTAACTTCGTTAATTCTAGCAAGCTGACCCATTGCATTAGAGACCCAGCAGCAGCTTCAAGTTAAAATCGCAATGCGATTAATATAACTTGAATTAATCGCATTGCGATTTCAACTTAGAGCTGTGTTTCTAATGGGTCAGCTTGCTAGAATTAACGAAGTTAACGAATATGGAATCTAGCACTGCTAACTAAGTTGAAATCGCAATGCGCTTAATATAACTTGAAGTAATTGCATTGCGATTTCAACTTAGACCTGGTTTACTATGGTTGGCTTGGTAGAATTAGCGAAAATGATGAATATGCCGAATGTAAATATAGAATTTATAGCACTATATTCAAAATATTTGAGAATTAGCAAAATGACGATATTCACAAAAAAAATTTGCTATTTGAATATTCGCGCTCAACACTATTTATGACCTATGATATATATATATATATATATATATAAAATGTTATAGATAAAATCTTGTCTAGTTCTCGTCCTGTGTCTTGAACATCTTCTCTGCGTATGAATGGCAGAGATAATTAATTAACACATTGTTTTGGACCAGCAATTTCACTACAGAGGAGTTAGGGATACAATTAATGGCCCCATTACATGAGTAGTTAATCGTTTAAAAAATCATGAAATCAAGCAAAAGAAATCAATTATCGAGTAGTGTAAAAGCATTGAACAACTGAATGAAAAGCAGTAAGTGTTTATTTTGTTGTTGCGTTTGCTGATGTAGACACCCAATGTAAATCATAGTTCATATTTCAGAAGTGTAAACAGTTATCATTTACAACATATAAGACTTTACAGTGAGTTTAAATGCAACTGTTTGCCTGACAAACAATCTATTACACGATCATATTTGCACAAAACCCTGAAAAAATCTGCAATGTTAAGGGGGTTGTGCCACTAATATAAATGTACGATGCCCAACAGATATCACTGTTCTATTCCTTTCCCCAGTTACCACTAGAGATGGCCTTGCAGTTCGCCCGGCAGTTGTTTCGCGGCAAACTTTGCTCGTTTGCAATTTGCCAAAAATGCAAACATATGGCAATCTCCGCCAGTGCCATATTCTTTTGCATTGCTTCGAACTTTGACCCATAACTCTATTAGAATAACTAACTATTAGAATAACTAACTGCAACTGGTGTGATATACCTGTTGCCCCCCCAAAAAAACTGATTAAGGATGCGATATACCTGCTTCCACAAAATACTATCTAAGGGGTTTGATATACCTGCTTCCAAAAAAAACTGATTGAGGGGTGCGATATACCTGCTTCCACCAAATATTGATTCAGGGGTTCTCTATACCTGTTTCCACAGAATACTGATTAAGGGGTGCGATATACCTGCTTCCACCAAATATTGATTGAGGCCTGCGATACACCGGCTTCCACAAAATACTGATTGAGGGGTGCGATATACCTGCCTCCACCAAATATTGATTCAGGGGTTCTATATGCCTGTTTCCACATAATACTGATTAAGGGGTGCGATATACCTGCTTCCACCAAATATTGATTGAGGCCTATGGTACACTGGCTTCCACAAAATACTGATTGAGGGGTGCGCTATACCTGCTTCCATCAAATATTGATTCAGGGGTTCTATATACCTGTTTCCACAAAATACTGATTGAGGGGTGTGATATACCTGCTTCCACCACCAAATATTGATAGAGGCCTGCGATACACCGGCTTCCACAAAATACTGATTGAGGGGTGCGATATACCTGCCTCCACCAAATATTGATTCATAGAAACATAGAATGTGTGGGCAGATAAGAACCATTTGGCCCATCTAGTCTGCCCAATATACTGAATACTATGAATAGCCCTTGACCCTATCTAATATGAAGGATGGCCTTATGCCTATCCCATGCATGCTTAAACTTCTTCACTGTATTTGCAGCTACCACTTCTGCAGGAAGGCTATTCCATGCATCCACAACTCTCTCAGTAAAGTAATACTTACTGATATTACTTTTAAACCTTTGCCCCTCTAATTTAAAACTATGTCCTCTTGTAGCAGTTTTTCTTCTTTTAAATATTCTCTCCTCTTTTACCTTGTTGATTCCCTTTATGTATTTAAAAGTTTCTATCATATCCCCTCTGTCTCGTCTTTCTTCCAAGCTATACATGTTAAGGTCCTTTAATCTTTCCTGGTAAGTTTTATCCTGCAATCCATGTACTAGTTTAGTAGCTCTTCTCTGAACTCTCTCCAAAGTATCAATATCCTTCTGGAGATATGGTCTCCAGTAATGAGCACAATACTCCAAATAAGGTCTCACTAGTGCTCTGTAGAGCTTCATGAGCACCTCCCTCATTCTACTGTTAATGCCTCTCCCTATACACCCAAGCATTCTGCTAGCATTTCCTGCTGCTCTATGACATTGTCTGCCTACCTTTAAGTCTTCTAAAATAATGACACCTAAATCCTCTTCCTCAGATACTGAGATTAGGAATGTATCACAGATTTTATATTCTGCTCTTGGGTTTTTACGCCCCAGGTGCATTATCTTGGACTTATCAACATAAAATTTTAGTTGCCAGATTTTTGACCATTCCTCTAGTTTTCCTAAATCCTTTTCCATTTGGTGTATCCCTCCAGGAACATCAGCCCTGTTACAAATCTTTGTGTCATCAGCAAAAAGACACCTTACCATCGAGGCCTTCTGCAATTTCGCTGATAAAGATATTCAACAATATGGGTCCCAGAGCAGATCCCTGAAGTACCTTACTGGTAACAAGTCCATGGTCTGAATATACTTCATTAACTAGAACCCTCTGTTGTCTGTCCCTCAGCCACTGCCTAATCCATTCAACAATATGGGAGCCCAAGCTGAAAGACTGCAATTTATTGTTAAGCCTTCTATGTGGGACAGTATCAAATGCCTTACTAAAGTCTAGATAAGTGATGTCTACTGCACCTCCGCCATCTATTATTTTAGTCACCCAATCAAAAAAATCAATAAGATTAGTTTGACATGATCTCCCTGAAGTAAACCCATGCTGTTTTTCATCTTTCAATACATGGGATTTTAGATGTTCCACAATTCTCTCCTTAAGTATGGTATCCATTAATTTCCCCACTATTGATGTCGGGCTTACTGGCCTATAGTTGCCCGATTCCTCCCTACTACCTTTCTTCTGAATGGGCACAACATTTTTCTAATTTCCAATCTTCAGGGACGACTCCTGTTACCAATGATTGGTTAAATAAATCTGTTAATCGTTTTGCTAGTTCACTGATAAGCTCTTTTAATAGCTTTGGGTGTATCCCATCAGGCCCCTGTGACTAATTTGTATTAATTTTAGATAGCTGACTTAGAACCTCTTCCTCTGTAAAGACACATGCATCAAAAGATTAATTCGTCTTCCTTCCTAACTGAGGTCCTTTTCCTTAATTTTCCTTTGTAAAAACTGAACAGAAGTATTTATTGAGGCAGTCAGCTAGTTCTTTATCTTCTTCCATATACCTTCCTTCTTTTGTTTTTAATTTGGTAATTCCTTGTTTTATTTTTGATTTATGTATCTGAAGAATGTCTTATCGCCTTTTTTCACTGACTGAGCTAATTTCTCTTCTGTCTGTGCTTTAGAAGCTCTTATAACTTGTTTGGCCTCTCTCTGCCTAATCTTATAAATTTGCCTGTCATCCTCGTTTTTTTTTTTAATTACTAAATGCTATCTTTTTGTTTTTAATGATTTTGGCCATTTCTGTTGAGTACCACAGTGGTCTCTTCCTTTTTTTGCTTTTACTGACAAGCCTAATGCAATTATCTGTTGCCTTCAATAGTGCCACTTTTAAGTAGTCCCATTTCTCCTGGACTCCATTGAAACGGTTCCAATCTGATAGGGACTCGTATACCACTAATTTAATTTTAGAAAAATCAGTTTTTGTGTGGTTTGACTCAGTTACTGTACTTATAGTAAACCACATTGACTGGTGATCACTAGAACCCAAGCTTTTCCCTACAGTAATATCAGAAACCAAATTCCCATTTAGTGAATACTAAACCTAAAATGGCCTCCTTCCGGGTTGGCTCCTTAACTACTTGCTGTAAAGATGAAATCGCAGTAGGGAATTTAGAATATCTGTACTCCTGACAGAACTAGCTATTTTTGTTTTCCAGTTTACATCAGGAATATTAAAGTCTCCCATAATGATAACTTCCCCTTTCAATGTCATTTTAGCTATTTCCTCAACTAGTAGATCATCTAATTCTTTGACTTGGCTAGGTGGTCTATATATCACACCTACACGAGTTACCTTATGATTATCAAGCTGCAAGGTAACCCAAACTGACTCTAAATTGGTCTCGCTAACTTGTATTAAATTAGATTTTATGCTATCTTTCACATACAGGGTCACCCCTCCCCCTTTCTTGCCTTATCTGTCTTTCCTAAATAGAGAGAACCCTGGTAGTGTTACATCCCAGTCATTACTCCCATTGAACCATGTCTCAGTAACAGCCACTAAATCTATATTCTCAGATGCCATTATAGACTCAAGTTCATTGATCTTATTCCCTAAACTGTGAGCATTTGTAGACAAGACTCTGAGCTTGTCATTTCTTAACCTATGTGCTACTGGCATCTTCTGGCATTGTTCCGGGGGGCAGTCGGACTGCTGGATTATCACTCTTTTGCCCCCCCTTTCATAGTTTAAAGGCTCCTTAGCAAATACTTTGAACTGCTCACTGAGGACATTTGTTCCCTAAGGACATTCGTTCCCTTGAGCGAAACATGCAAACCATCTTTCTTGTACAGTTCTTTTCCATTCCAGGGGTTCTATATACCTGTTTTCACAAAATACTGATTGAGGGGTGCAATATACCTGCTTCTACAAAATACTGATTAAGGGGTTCTATATACCTGCTTCCACATAATACTGATTAAGGGGTGCGATATACCCGCTTCCACCAAATATTGATTAAGGCCTGCGGTACACTGGCTTCCACAAATTACTGATTGAGGGGTGTGATATACCTGCTTCCACCAAATATAGATTCAGGGGTTCTATTTACCTGTTTCCACAAAATACTGATTGAGGGGTGCGATATACACTGCGTGCAGAAATATTAGGCAAATTAGTATTTTGACCACATCATCCTCTTTATGCATGTTGTCTTACTCCAAGCTGTATAGGCTCGAAAGCCTACTACCAATTAAGCATATTAGGTGATGTGCATCTCTGTAATGAGAAGGGGTGTGGTCTAATGACATCAACACCCTATATCAGGTGTGCATAATTATTAGGCAACTTCCTTTCCTTTGGCAAAATGGGTCAAAAGAAGGACTTGACAGGCTCAGAAAAGTCAAAAATAGTGAGATATCTTGCAGAGGGATGCAGCACTCTTAAAATTGCAAAGCTTCTGAAGCGTGATCATCGAACAATCAAGCGTTTCATTCAAAATAGTCAACAGGGTCGCAAGAAGCGTGTTGAAAAACCAAGGCGCAAAATAACTGCCCATGAACTGAGAAAAGTCAAGCGTGCAGCTGCCAAGATGCCACTTGCCACCAGTTTGGCCATATTTCAGAGCTGCAACATCACTGGAGTGCCCAAAAGCACAAGGTGTGCAATACTCAGAGACATGGCCAAGGTAAAAAAGGCTGAAAGACGACCACCACTGAACAAGACACACAAGCTGAAACGTCAAGACTGGGCCAAGAAATATCTCAAGACTGATTTTTCTAAGGTTTTATGGACCGATGAAATGAGAGTGAGTCTTGATGGGCCAGATGGATGGGCCCGTGGCTGGATTGGTAAAGGGCAGAGAGCTCCAGTCCGACTCAGACGCCAGCAAGGTGGAGGTGAAGTACTGGTTTGGGCTGGTATCATCAAAGATGAGCTTGTGGGGCCTTTTCGGGTTGAGGATGGAGTCAAGCTCAACTCCCAGTCCTACTGCCAGTTTCTGGAAGACACCTTCTTCAAGCAGTGGTACAGGAAGAAGTCTGCATCCTTCAAGAAAAACATGATTTTCATGCAGGACAATGCTCCATCACACGCGTCCAAGTACTCCACAGCGTGGCTGGCAAGAAAGGGTATAAAAGAAGAAAATCTAATGACATGGCCTCCTTGTTCACCTGATCTGAACCCCATTGAGAACCTGTGGTCCATCATCAAATGTGAGATTTACAAGGAGGGAAAACAGTACACCTCTCTGAACAGTGTCTGGGAGGCTGTGGTTGTTGCTGCACGCAATGTTGATGGTGAACAGATCAAAACACTGACAGAATCCATGGATGGCAGGCTTTTGAGTGTCCTTGCAAAGAAAGGTGGCTATATTGGTCACTGATTTGTTTTTGTTTTGTTTTTGAATGTCAGAAATGTATATTTGTGAATGTTGAGATGTTATATTGGTTTCACTGGTAAAAATAAATAATTGAAATGGGTATATATTTGTTTTTTGTTAAGTTGCCTAATAATTATGCACAGTAATAGTCACCTGCACACACAGATATCCCCTTAAAATAGCTCAAACTAAAAACAAACTAAAAACTACTTCCAAAAATATTCAGCTTTGATATTAATGAGTTTTTTGGGTTCATTGAGAACATGGTTGTTGTTCAATAATAAAATTAATCCTCAAAAATACAACTTGCCTAATAATTCTGCACTCCCTGTACCTGCTTCTACAAAATATTGATTAAGGGATTCTATATACCTGCTTCCTCAAAATACTGATTGAAGGGTGCGAGCTTCTACCAAATAAAGATTGAGGGGTGCGATACACCGGATTCCACAAAATACTGATTGAGGGCTGCAATATATCTGCTTCCACCAAATATTGATTAAGGGGTTCTATATACCTGCTTCCACAAAATACTGATTAAGGGGTTTGATATACGTGCTTCCACAAAAAAAAAGATTGAGGGGTGCGATATACCTGCTTCTACAAAATACTGATTAAGGGGTTTAATATACCTGCTTCCACAAAATACTGATTGAGGGGTGTGATATACCTGCTTCCACCAAATATTGAATAAGGAATTCTATTTACCTGCTTCCACAAAATACCGATTAAGGGGTTGCATATACATGCTTCCACAAAATACTGATTGAGGGGTACCATATACCTGCTTCCACAAATACTGATTTTGGCACAGGGTTATTTTGAAAATGACAGGCATAGGAAGAGGCAGGTCATTCCGCAGGGGTGGTAGGGGTCGGGCAGGTGCACCAGGAAGTAGAATAAGTGGGGAGTTGGAGAAGGTGTGTGCGATTACATCAAAGGACGCATCAGAGTTGGTTGAGTGGCTCACTCAGCCTTCCACTTCTGCACCCTCCTCATCCTCTGTATCTGCACCCTCCTCACTCTCTATGTGCACCCCCAAAGACTCCAACACCACACCACCACCACTTTAGCCCCTCCACTCTAGTCAAATGAGTTATTTTCCCATCCATTCCCAGACCTTACCGATACGCGGCCATTCTTGGCATCGGATGAGGAAGAGGATGTAGCAAAGGCCGCCATTCTGCGGTCTGATGACAGTACCCAGATCAGCCCAAGGAGGGTGGTCGCCGCTGTTGCTGTCTACTCTGAAATCTCTAAAGTCAGTGGTCGTGAAGGTGACGATGATAATGTGTCGATGGACGTCACATGGGTGCCCACAAGAGAGGAAGAGGAGGGGAGTTCAGAGGGAGAGACGGAGCAGCAGATAGGGAGGAGAAGGAGGAGATTCAGGCAGAACTCGCAGTGCACAGGAGGCAAAAAGCAGACTGCAAATGTATCTAGAGCTAGCCATCCACCATGCACAGTCACATCTTGTACTCCCAGGACCCCGGCACATAGCTCCGTAGTGTGGGATTTTTTTAACGTGTTAGTTGCTGTCAATAGTGTTGCCATCTGCATCCTGTGCTGTCAATGCATAAGTCGTGGTAAGCCCAACACTCACCTAGAAACGACCGCCTTAAGAAGGCCCTGGCATCCCATTACCGAGCCCAGAAGGAGCAACGCCGTCAGAACCCACAAAGCCACACTACCGGTGCTCCACGTTTTGCCTCTTCTCCTTCTCCTCCCATTTGTCCTCCACTCCACCATCCACTGTGCCGTCGTCGCGTTCATCTGGCAGAAGGGAGGCCTACATGGCCCAAATGTTCGAGCGTGAAAGGTTGATGACGCTTGATAACCCTTTTGCCTCACGGCTGACCACTGGCTTGTCGGAACTGCTAGCCCGCCAACTACTGCCATATAAACTGGTGGACTTGGAGACCTTTGCAAAATTTGTGGCCATTGGCACACCACAATGGAAGGTGCCCAGAAGGAAAAATTTCTCCCAGAAGGGCATCCCAGAGCTATTTGGCCACGTTCAGCAGCTAGTGAATATATCTCTGGCACACAGTGTCGGTGTCAAAATACATCTGACCAAAATACATCTGGTCTAGCAAACACGGGCAGGGAAGATACATAACTTTTATTGCCCACTGGGTAAACCTTTTGACAGCTGTCAAGCATGCAACCCGTGGCACCAGTGTGAATTTGGTGTTACTGCCACGGATTGAATGTGTAACACCCCAGAGTTGTGTTACTACACGCCTCTACCCCGCTACTATCTTCTAAGAGCATTATATTGTCATCTGATGTAATTTATATTATGTCTTCACAAATGTGCATGTAAAACCGTGTTAAAATACAATTATTGTTGTAGTTTTCCAGGTTGACCAGTAGGTGGCAGCAATGCGTTGGTAAGATATTAGTTTCAGTTTAGCATATCTAGGCTGGAATGGATTATTCCAGCTTAGCTCCCCCTCTGTGGAGGTGTGGACTGTTCCCACAACCTTCAGCATGGGAGGAAAAGGAAGTTAGGTCAGTGTGCCAGCCACCCCTGTTGGGGAAGGCTGTGTGATAGAGTTCAGGAGTCCCCCTGCATAGGGAAGAAAGCCAGGATCTTGTCTCGGCTGAGACACTGATCACATACCCAGACTGAGACCTGTAGCCTCAGCTGTATGATAAGAAAGCAGACAACCTCCAGAATTCCAGGATGAAAGCATTCCCTTAGAGCCTATCTTAGAGTCAAGTCCAGAGACCTAGGAGAAACCATTCCTTCTCAGCTAGTCTGTCCCCACAAAGCAGAATATATAGAGAAGCGCAGAAGATAAATTCCTGCCACAGTTACAGAGTTATTAAGCAGCCGTCTTATCCTGCAAGCTCTAGATATATAGTGCAGAAGATTTATTCCTGCCAACCATTGCCAAAACCTGCTGGGACCAAAGACCAAAGATGTATTCTGCTTGGATGAAAGTTATCTTCATTAAATACAAGTTTGAACTTCACCTAAAGGTCTGGACATCAATTTCTGCTGCAAAATCCCTCTATTACTCCTACTATCACTACACTTTACATCAATTTATTGCAAGTGAGCCAGGAGCCAGGAGTCCAGCCATACCCAGGTAGGAGACACCGTTGACACCATTATCATCACCATACAGAGACATTATAGGCAATCACACCAATCTGGCATTCCTAACCTGGGACATGAGTTATAACACCTTGGAAGGGCCCTGTGATAGTACCCTGCACACGCTGCAATTGGCGTCACGAACAAACTACAAACTAGTATCCATTCCTGGTCACTGCACATGCAAGCCTGCCTCTTCTTCTCCTCCTCCTACTCCATTCTTCTCCTGGGCTGACTCCTCCTTTTCCACTGCTATACTGTGCTGCGGCTGTTGTGCCTGGAAGCCAAGAGCCACACTGGTCCTGCACTCCTTTCAGCTTTGCGGTCACAGGCCGATCACTGGCTTACCACGCGCAGTTTTACAGTTGGTAAAGTGGTGTGCGACAACGGTGCCAATCTGCTGAGCGCGCTGAAACAGGGCGAAATGACACAAGTGTCATGCATGACACACGTCCTAAACTTAGTCGTGCAGCTGTCCACTGCCAAATACCCCAGGGTCCAGGACGTCTTACGGAAGGCCAGGAAAATCTCTGGCCATTTTAGATCTTACATGGCTTGCTGACGTTCAGAGGCGACACCACCTGCCCGTCAGATGTCTGATTTGTGATAGCCCGACGCGCTGAAACTTTACCTTGTATATGCTTGATAGGCTGCTCCAGCAGCAATGTGCCGTTATCGTCTACCTGTACGAACTCTGCAGCAGGACAGGTACTGGGGAGCTTGGTTTCTTTTCACCCCGCCAGTGACTGCTCATGTGCGATGCATGCAGACTTCTGCGGCCATTTGATGAGATCACCAAACTGGTCAGTCGCAGCCAGGGCACCATCAGCGTGCATTGCGTTGTGTCATTGATCAAGCAGTCAAGGAGCAGGAACTGGAAGATGAGGAAGTCGCAATGCCGAATGAATTTCCAGTGGGGGCTACTCCATCTGAGACAAGTCAGCAGGAGTCTGATGAGGAGTCAGAGGCGGATGGTGGCTGGGGGGAGGAAGAGGAGAACAAAGAGCAGGCTTTGAGGGAGACGTTATTCTTTTCGGGGATCCCAGGTGTTGTCCGTGGCTGGGGGGAGGAGACAGAGGACAACATTCTCCTGGGCTATGAGCAGGAGCCAGGGCACTCCACCACTTCCAATTTAGTGTAAATGGGGGCCTTCATGCTTCAGTGTTTGAAGAGGGACCCCCGTATAAAAAGCATAAAGGGCAAGGACCAGTACTGGGTGGCAACATACTTCGACCCCCGGTACAAACACAAAATGGCGGACATGTTACCAGCATCACAGAGGGCTGGCAGAATGCAGCATTTCCAAGCCTCTCTGCGAGAGATGCTGCATTCTGCTGTTGCGGGCACTGGCAGAGGAATTTCCACCCACAGCAAAACAGTTGCAGGTACCAATCCTACCGTGCCTGCAAGAAGAGGGCGGTTTGAAGATGTGTTGGTCATTTTTGATATGAGATCATTCTTACAGACAACCCATCTGCAGCCACCCTCCAGATCCAGCCTCAGGTAACGCCTAGACTGTCAGGTGTCCGACTACATCGGTTTAACGGCTGATGTGGACGCTCTGAGAAGCGAGGAAACCCTGGACTACTGGGTGTGAAGGCTTGACCTGTGGCCAGAGCTGGCACAATTTGCCATGGAACTCTTGGCTTGCCCTTCATCGAGTGTCCTGTCCGAAAAGACGTTCAACGCAGCATGGGGAATCGTGACCGATAAGCACACTCGCCTAGCTCATGACAGTGTTGACTAACTCACATTTCTAAAAATGAATAAAACATGGATCTCGGCGAAATTCAACACCTGTGATGACTATGTGTAATTGAATTTCCTCATGCCAGCCCACACATATTCGCCGCCACCCAGAACAAAGAATGGTCCTTGTCTTATGTATATACAGCGGCATAAAAGGCCTTTACTGTCCGGTAAATGCCTAGTCTTAGGGGCCTGTACTCTACTGGCCTACAGTAAAATTGTTATTCGCTGACCGTCTAATATACCTCCAGCCACATAATCACTTGTTCTTTTCTGTCCGGTGAATGCCTAATGTTTGGGGCCTGTACTCCACTGGCCTGCAGTAAAATTGTTATCTGCTGACCGCCTAATATACCTCCAGCTACATAATCACTTGTTCTTTTCTGTCTGGTGAATGCCAAATTTTTGGGGCCTGTACTCGAATGGCCTGCAGTAAAATTGTTATCCACTGACCATCTAATATACCTCCAGCCACATAATTACTTTTTTCTTTTCTGTCAGATGAATGCCAAATTTTTGGGGCCCGTACTCCCATGGCCTAAAATAAAATTTTGCTAGGTTCCAGCAGGGCATATTTTGAGAGTTTCCCTTTAAGAAGCATAAAAATGGCCCCTGATTAAAATGCATATTTTTTGTGGGATTTTTTGCCATTGATACCCCCCTCTGGTATGTCACTGTCCATGTTGTTGGACAATATGTGCACTTCTAGTATTTGGTGGCTGCAAATATGACCTGAAGGTTTTTCAGGTTCACCTGCTATTAAAATCAATGGGAGAATGGGGAACGCCGCGAAAAACATGGTTTGCGAACATTTGATTGCAAACGTGCGTTCGCAAAACGTCCCAGCCGATGTTCGTCCATCACTAGTTACCACCATCTATGAAAACCAAAAAAAAAAAACAATCCAAGGAGGAATAAGAGCTAGAGTAATTGATGGAAATGCACTTTTGTGTGAACCCCTTTAACGACATGAATAACAACTCGTTCACCACTCGATTGAATCATTTATCTACTCATGCCTTTAATTAGGGCTCCACATTTATGAAAAAAATAATGAAGTCCTGCACTGCAGCTACATTTCTCTTATCTCCTTACTGTAGATCTTCATAGCTAAAAAATGTGATCCTTCAGCAGTACAGGATATTTAACCCTTTGTGCTGACTGCAATAGAGTAATATAGTTTGCATTTATTTTAAAATGCATAGTATTAGCAAAATAATAGTAAACAAATTATAAAAAAAATGTTTTCCATAAGTCCTCATGCAGACTATCATATCCATATTGCGGTCTGCAAAATATGGGTACCATCCGTATGCATTCCACAATTTTCTCACTCCCATCAGTAGAAATGGCTATTCTTGTCTGCAAAAAGGACAAGAATAAGACATGTTCTACAATTTGCATAACAGTCATGCGTTGACACCTGTGTGCTGTCTGTTTTTTTCCAGCCACTATAGAAATTAATGGGAAGAGTGTCTGACCAAAAAAAAAAATGTGAATCCTAAATGCAGTTGTGCACACATAATGCCTAAATGAGTATAACAGAAAAATCTTCTTTCTGATGGAAATGTCCCTTTCAGAATAAAGATGAATTGCTTTTCTGATTATAATATTATGGGATCGGAATCAAATGGGCATTTTCTTCTTAAGAAAACACATTTAAGCATGTGTTTATCAGTAAACTATAGTGACATGTAGAAATAGAAACGTTACTTTTGCACGTAGTCCTGTCTGAGTTTCATCCCTAATGTATTGTTAAAATTAGGTGACAATCAATCTAATATATGATTTAATATAATAAACACAAATAAAAAGTAAATGACAGCATCAACGTATAAGTGCCAAGGGCTACATCTTCAGTCAAATTTAATTATAAATTATACCTATGATAATAGGTATTGCCAATCCTTCACTGTTCAGGAAACAATCTGTTATCTGCTGACACTTTTATCATTTGCTTCTTTTTGACTCTGCCCCAAATCTTTAAAAATAAGCTGTTTGTCAAAAATATTTATATTCTCATATTGATGTTTTTTTTCTAAATCACAGAAATGCAAAAATACAAAAAAAACTACAAAGATAATCATGAGTATTATATGAGAGTTATCAATCCAAATAAAAAGGGTCACATAGACATCTCCAGAACTAATATTTAATATTATGTTTGGAGGCATTTGCCAAGTCACTTTGATATTTAAAAAAATGGTAACAAGGTATATGTTAGATGCCTTTTATAGAAAGATGCCATGACATCATTGAATGTTGGTCATTTTTGGACTTATAAATGGGATATCTGCACTTGATCATGCTTAACCCCATTGATGCTGCAGTAGATTCCGTTCTATGACCCTTCTTGAACATGTGTGCCAGTTTCAGTTGGCCAAGTTGATAGCCTCCGGTTTTGACTCATTGCCATATCATTGCCCCTTTGTTTGACAGTTTTAAAAAACAGTGTGCGCTGCTTACTTAAGCTGGCAACAATCTATTGTTCATGGTTAGTCAGTGAAGGTTGTCAGTTTAGATGTCTATCATATAGTATGTTAAAAGGACAAAATTAACATAAAAAACAACATTGCAGATCAACTTTTTGACAGATATTTGCCTTTGGTCACCATCTGTCACACATATTCCTGTCACAAAAAGGCATTGATTGCCATCATAATATGGTTTAAATTGACCTTTTCAGGTTTCCAAAATCTGTAGTGTATGGCTATTTTAGGGTAGTTTCACACTACATCTTTTTTTAACACCATGGCATTTTAAAAGGAATATGTCACCAGTGACCTCGTTATCCAACTGTTTGCATAGTTACATAGCTGAGGTTCACCTGCTTAACTCAGGTTTTCTTTTATTGATCTGAGGCTCCTTTTCTGAGCTATTATACTTTTTCTTGCTATGAATACTAGGCCTTTAGTGCAATGAGGGCGTCATCATTGCTGTTTTTACACCCAAGCTCCACTCCTTTCTTTGGCTAGTCCCTCCCTTGCTGGTTTGATTGACAGGAACAGGCAGTGGCAAACCATCGAGGGAGGAGTTGGCCACAGAAAGGAGTAGAGCTTGGATGCAACAAGAGCAATGTTGATGCCTTCATTGCACTAAAGACATAATTAGCATTTTAAGAAAAAGTATCATAATGCAGGAATGGAGCCTCGGATCAGCAATAGAAAATCAGCATTCTAATCAGGTGAACTACAGCTATGTGTAGAGGAGATGGTGACAGATTCCCTTGAAGATACTTTCCTAATGTTTTTTCCTCTCTGCATTTTTATTTTTATTTTGAGAAGAGGGTATGTAAGTGATCTTTTAACGATGTAATGGCTCACTGTCTTTCCTACCCCTTGTTCTCCTGGTGATTAGTACCTTATATACATTGAGACATCCCTATAGAGCCCTAGCCTAAATAGATGTAGAGTCTACAACAGAGTAGACAGAATAATAGAGTAAGTGGTGAATGATTTCCAGTTGAATCTGGCAAGCAAGTTCCCTCATCAACAGAGTCAAGTCATTCTGCTGCATGTAGAGGGTCAGAGACCTTAAATGCATGTTATTTATTCTAGGGAGTCTCACTACCTGTACATTGGCATAGCATTGACTTAGAAACTTGTTAGTTGCAGTTTACTACTTCATTATGATAAAAATTATTTCAGTTTAACTTTCATCTAGTGTATACACAGATAAACAAATAAATATGTTGTATAAAATGCCAGCCATGGGTAAAAATATATTTGGAAATGCTCCAGAAAACCAATTATGCTGGCATGATAAAAAACCTGAAATTATTTAAGTGCTTATTCCGCTAAAGATCCAATGTAAATGATGGTTTGGAAGCTGTAATTGTTTTGGATTGTGCCAGTGCTCAATCACTGTGACCTTGCAGATAGTACAATAAGCAGCAATAACAACAATGCTTTTTACTTCTCTGCTTATCTACTTTTTGAGAAAAATTGTGCGCTATTGGTTTATAAAAAGGGTTGCCACTTAAAGGGGTTGTGCGGGTTCAGAGCTGAACCCGGACATACACTTATTTTCACCCAGGCAGCCCCCCTGAGGCTATCATCGGAGCATCTCATTTCAATAACACACTGCCGGGCAGAAACTTCCACTAAAGCCCCCCCATCAGAGCCAGTGACATCACCGAAGACACTGGCGGGCAGAGGTTTCTGCCCGGCACTGTGTTATTGAAAAAAAAAAGAGACCTTGCCCTGCGCGATTTAGCACAGGTCTAAGGAGAGCATCGGAGTAATTAGCTCCGATGCTACTTTCAGGGGGGTGAAAATGGAGGTATGTCCGGGTTCAGCTCTGAACCCGGACAACCCCTTTAAGAACATTTCCAAAAAACAAATAAGTGGATATGAGGTAATTTCCAAAACTGAAGAAAATCTTTTATAGTGATTGGCTCTGTTATAACTTATTAACAAATAATGTACTGTATCCTTGTGACAATTGCCATATAACTTTGAAGTTAAATAATTTTGACTATTTTATTCTTATCTTATTCTAGAAAAATTTTAACTTTTACCTTATTACTGTAATATCTTAAATACAAAAAACATTAATGCTATTAATCAAAAGAAAACATGATATACACCATTGCTACCTCAATAGTTTCAAAGTGAGGACTAGGCGTAGGCAGGGTGCAGAATATCCTTTAAGAGACCAGTCCTGTATAGAGACTTACTGGTAGTATTCCATGGTATGGACACTTAATGGCAAGGCTCACCATAGGGGTCCTAAGTTATGACCATCTGTACTGACAATTGATATTGTTGCAGATCGATCCTAAATTTACCACCATACAGTGCCAATTTAGATGGTATAATGCCAGTGTTAAAGTTTATACTAAAATATGTATCAGCAAATGTTGTTTTATATGTTGCGATTTCATGTTTTGTAATTCATCTTCTCTATTTCTGAATTGCCTGTTGCTGCCAACCATCACTGAATGTTGAATGTGGATCACAACATACAAAAGGTTGGGGACCTCTGGACTAGACAGTCTAAAGATGCACCACATTTATCATCCAGTATCAGCCATGGCAATAAATCTTGCAAATTTCTAGACTACTTGTCTGTTAGACAGGATTAGGAAATTTGCCCCATTGTCTCAATTATTATTTTTAAAAAGTTACATCCCTAAAAGTCCAGTATTATGAAAACTGTAATATTCAGTCACATGGTCTGCATAGTTTCTTTGTAAACTGGTATCTACAACTATGTAGTTACTGTATAGAGGTACATTTTATCTTTGTATAGTAGTTTTAATTCAGTAACAGTATGTTAAAAATCACTAAAACAGGTAAGAAACATCCTGCATGCTATGATAAATGAATATGCAGATGTGCATAGCTACATTTATAAAAGAAAAACCACAGAAAATAATGCTCTAACACAATAGATGTAAACATTATATATTGACTAAGCCTTTATTCTGGTATGATAAAATCTGAGACTATCAGCCAATATTTTTTGATCAAAACACATATGTGCCTGCCTACCAGCGCCAAGGTGGTCTCAGTCAGGCAGGTCCTACTCTAAACCTATCTATGCCATTGGGCATATTCATTCAGGGGAGTTTGTAGTATACTCTTGAAGGAGTAGCACCTTCAAGTGTGAATGTGCTTCCATTTTAACTAGGGAGTAGTATATTTGTGCACTTTTGCCCTGTCTATCCCATAGGTGGCCTCAGGGGAGGGCTGGCAGCCTTAGTCCTGGGGGGCAAATCCAGTCAAGTGGCCCATTTTTTAGCCCCGCCCATTATTAAAAGCCCCTCCTACATTTAATAGGCCACTCCCAACACACACTGTACAGCTGACATTCTATAGTTCAGGCCTGTCTACACATCATACGAAGAGGGGAGGACCTGTCCCGGCTGCACTGCCTGCTTATATAACAAGCTACAGCCAGGAAGCTCCTCCGTTCTCCTCCCTCCCCTGATCCTGCTTAAGGCTTGTGGTTCCCCCCACCATCTGCCACCCGCCCGTGGCCTGCTGCCCCCTTTCGTCATCCTCACCCAGCTCTGAATCATCCTTCTGCAAATGGCAGGGGGAGGAGCCGGAGCATCTCCTCTCCTACATAGCACCACATACCTCTTACATCTAATGTCACCTTTGTTGTAGACGTTCTTTTTCCTCATCTTCTCCATTCAGACCAGACCGCCATGATGATTTTTCAGCCATCTCCCGTCTCTGCAGAGATTAACAAACAGACATTAGTTTCCTGCCACCCCCAATACTATACTGCAGAAACAGTACCCCTGGGAATACTACTACCACACAGATAGTGCCCCCTTAAACAATTATTGGCACACAGTGCTCTAAAAAATAACTGCGCTCAGACACTAATAGTATAAAGATAATGTCCCCCAAAAATAATAGTGCTAAGCTGATACTGTGCTAGGGTGCCCCCAAAGTAACAGTGCCCCCCAAAATCCCACCAATAGAAATAATTCTCTGCCAGAGCTCACTTAGTAGTAATAATGCCCCTATGGTGCCCTAGTAATCATGTTCCTCATAGCCCCCCAGTAGTAGTAAAGCTCCCCATAATACCATAGTACTAATTCTCCCTATAATATGACAGTACATGAAATACCCCCGCTTAGTGCCCGCAGTTGAGCTAAAGTCCCCATAATGTATGCCAGTATAAAATACCCCTATATAGTGCCCCAGTAAATGCACTCATACTGCTCCTCTCCCCCTTCCCCATAGTGTCCCCCATAATATGCCAGTAAAAAAATGCCCCTTAGTACCCCCAGCAGATGCCCCTATAGTGCTCCTCTCCCCCACAATGTGCCAGTAAAAAAATTCCCCTTCTTAGTGCCACCATATGCCCCAATAGTGCTCCACTCCCCCATAGTGCCCCCAAATAATGCCCCATAGTGCCGCTCTCCCTTATAGTGCCTGCCTTAATGTGCCAGTAAAAAATGCCCCCTTAGTGCTACCAAATGCCATAGTGCCCCCCATAATGTTCCAATACAAAAGGCCCCTTTAGAGCCCCCACTTCCCCATAGTGCCCCCAAATAATGCCCCTATAGTAACCCCAGATGCCCCATAGTGCTGCTCTCCCCTATAGTGCCCCCCCCCAGAATGTGCCAATAATTAAAAAAAAAAGCCCCTTTAGAGCCCCCAGATACCCCCATAGTGCTCCTCTCCCCCATGGTGCCCCCCCATAATGTGCCAGCAAGAAATGCCCCCATAGTGCCAGCTCCCCCCCCATAGTACAAGCCCTCCATAGTGCCAAGCCCCCCATAGTGGCAGCCCCCCCATAGTGCCACTTCGCCCATAGTGCCAGCCCCCCCCATAGTGCCAGCCCCCCCCATAGTGCCAGCCCCCCCCCATAGTGCCAGCTCCCCCCATAGTGCCAGCTCCCCCCATAGTGCCAGGCTGCCAGCCCCCTTATAGTGTCAGCCCCCCCATAGTGCCAGCCCCCCCATAGTGCCAGCCCCCCCATAGTGCCAGCCCCCCCATAGTGCCAGATTCCCCCCCATAGTGCCAGATTCCCCCCCATAGTGCCAGATTCCCCCCCATAGTGCCAGATTCCCCCCCATAGTGCCAAATCCCCCATAGTGCCAGCCCCCCCATAGTGCCAGCCCCCCCATAGTGCCAGCCATCCCTATAGTGCCAGCTCCCCCTATAGTGCCCCCCCCCATAGTGCTAGCTCCCCCAAAGTGCCAGATCCCCCCCCCCCCCATAGTGTCAGATCCCCCCCATAGTGCCAGCCCCCCTTATAGTGCCAGATCCCCCCCATAGTGCCAGATTCCCCCCCCCCCATAGTGCCAGCCCCCGCAAAGAAGAAAAAAAAAACAACACTAATACTTACCTCCATCAGCAGCGATGCAGCCTCTTCTGGCCTGTGTCTCTGCTGTGTGCTGCCCGACTCAGGTGTCGCAATGATAATGACGTCATTGCTCTGCCTGAGCCGGCCTCTGATAGGCTGCAGGCATTAGTGCCTGCGGCCTATCAGAAGAACAGGGGAGGGACACGCCTCTCCCTCCCCTGCCCCACAGCACACAGCACGGCCGCAATGACATCCAGGGCCGCGCCGCCTGTGGTGATGATTGGCGGTGCGGCCCTGAAGAATAAAAAAAAAAAAAAAAAAAAAAAAAAAATTTTTTTTTTTTTTAAAGACGCGCGGCCCAGTGGCCGTTTATTTCGGGCGGCCTGGGGGGCAATTGCCTCCCTGCCCCCCGGCCCAGCCCGCCCCTGGGTGGCCTTGATTAGATGGTACATAAAACTGTGCAGGCTCCTCCTCTCATTGGTTGCTTGATGCACACAGAGGTAACTAGGAGCAGCACACTATACAGTATGTGCAGGGTCTGCTCTCCTGAATGTAGATGCCCAACGCCATAGGTAGAGCAGACCTGCATGACTGAGCGCCTGTAAGCGGGCACAGATGTGTTTTGACCAAAATATATTGTTTGAGAGTCTTAGATTTTATCATATTTGAATGGGCTACTTATGCTACTTGGGCTGCTCAGGCTACTTTCACACTAGCCTTTTAGTTTTCCGGTATTGAGATCCATCATAGGGGCTCAATACCGGAAAAAAAGCTTCAGTTTTGTCCCCATACATTGTCAATGGGGACAAAACTGAACTGAACAGAACGGAATGCTCCAAAATGCATTCCGTTCCATTTAGTTGCGTTCCCAGACCGGAGAGCAAACCGCAACATGTTGTAAACAAGACGGATCCGGCATGACCATCAATGCAAGTCAATGGGGACGGATCCGTTTTCTCTGCCACAATAGAAAACGGATCAGTCCTCTATTGACTTTCAATGGAGCTCATGACGGATCCGCAATGTTAAAGATAATACAACCGGATCCGTTCATAAAGGATGCAGATGGTTGTATTATCAGTAACAGAAGCGTTTTTGCTGAACCCTGCTGGATCTAGTAAAAACGCTAATGTGAAAGTAGCCTAAGTCTTAGTTTGTATCTATTGTGTTAGTGCATTATTTTCTGTGATTTTTCAGTAACAGTATGGCCTTATTATTCAATCACTATTTGGTGGTAATATTTGGTCACAATGTAACATCATTATTTGGACCTTGTATAGTTGTCTAATTTGTAATATTGGTTTTTGAATATTGAATTTTGTTTAATAACAGTTAATTTGAGTAATTGTATGGTAATATTTAGTATTGTATATATTTAGTAATAGTTTAGCTCCAACAGTAGTGATGAGCGGCAGGAGCAATATTCGAATTTGCAATATTTTGCTAATATTTTGTTGAACATTCGTCATACATTCGCGAATTCGAGAATTTGAGATTATTTTCTTGATTGCGAAAATCGGCAATGTAATATTTGCGTAATGCATGCGCAATACAGGTGTGGGTCACTTTTGCTACATTTCCCAAGCTGCTAGAAGTTTCCTGAGACTGGAGAAAATGGTTGGCACGGCAGAACATTAAAAATGACTTTATATGCAGACATATTGCTCCAATATATTCGCGATTGCGCTAATCGGCACTAATAATGCAAATATTTTGGCGCAATGCGTGATTTAGCAGGTCTGACTACATATTACTGATTGGTGCACTATATATTTTTGTGAAATCACAGCACTATGTCTGTAGCATGTATGTATGGACACTACCTAACACACTGCACTGCAACAGCTACACTATATCAGGGATATCCTAAAACAGGATAAATTGATAGGTGAGAAATCCCCAAAGCACCAACCTTCATTTTTAGAAGAGCTCAGAGCCTAGCAAATCTGATAGCTCCTTCTGTCAAAATTGCTCAGAACGAAAAGAAAATTAATATAAAGAAAAAATAGAATGAAGATGTTTTTTTTTCCCTGTAAAATGTGTAAAACTGTAGGGTGACCAAGCAGTATAATCCCATTCTGGAGATAGCAGATGATCTAACCACCCACACAATCAAAAATTACATCACTTGTGACACAAAGGGGGTTATATATTTTATTAAATGCCCCTTTTACAAAATGTATGTGGGTAGGACTAAACGCCAGTTGAGGACTAGAATGAATGAACATAACAATAACATCAATAAAAAAATTGATGGACACCCATTGTCCAAGCATTATACAGAATGCCATGGTAGTTCCTTTGTAGGCTCATCGTTTGGTGGCATTGAAAGGGTTAAAGTAGATGTGAGGGGTGGGAATTATATTGAGCAAATGTCACGCTGCGAAAGCAAGTGGATTTTCAGATTAAACAGCTTAGTGCCAAAGGGTCTTAATCAGGAGATCGAACTATTTGCATTTAAATAAATATACAGACCCTATGTAATAACTGGCTAGGATGCTCCACAGTAAATGGTAGTATGTTCCTAATAATCTAAGTAAACACTGCAGGAATTACTATGGGAACAGGAAGGCTATTTAACCCATAGGACTTGTAACATGAATCATCCCTGACAAAGGAACCCGCAGGTAAAGAAACGCGTTGTATGGAAATTTGTCCTTTGGAGGCACCCAGAGCGAAGTTGTGACGTCACACGAAGATGCTCCTGGACTCAACCCTGCAGGCTCCTCCACGCGTGCGCTTGCTACCGGCCGGAGCAGCGCGCGAGGTGTGAGTTAGAGAAAGAAGCGTTCTGCTAGATCTGTACAGCGCTACTTGGAACAATGGGACCACACTACTGAACGATCACCAACTAATACAGGTAGAGATACTGCCACCAGCTATTAGAAAATATCATTGTATGTCCTAATTAGAGCCCTATATATTTATATGTATGATCCTTTTATCCTCACTATGCCAGCGCCGGTATTCTACCAGCAGGTTTAGCTATTAGTGATATATCAGGATATAACCTACACTGACTATCTCCTACTAACTATCTGTATTATATATATAATATATCTAACTATATCTAATGTAATGAGTGGAAAGCACAGAGCACAGCAATGACACTGCTGTCTCTCTCAGAACTCCATAAAACTACAGAAAATAGCTGCTGGGGAGGTTCTTATATAGTAAGGGGTAGGGATGTTAGCTAGGAATGTTGTTAAGCTCTGACAAAGACATTGAAGCCTTCTCATTGGCCCACAAGCTAGAAGCAGGGAGGGATCATGGGTTCAGATGAAAAAAAGTCTAGCATATTTAAAAATACAAATATATATCACTATATTCTAAATATTTGCGAATTGCCGAAGTGCCGATTTTCGCGATTAATATTCGCAATTCGAATATTCGTGCCCAACACTATCCAACAGCTTTATAGCATAACTATATATGTGTATAATAATTTTTGAGGGTGAAACATATGTTTTCGGGCTTGCCTGTGATTTTTATTATGATCCTGACATTACCCCTGCTGATACAGCATCAATGCTGAAAGAGCCTTATTCCTGTATTCTTCCTCCTTATGGACCATGAGATCTCCATTAAATTAAATTGTATCTTTGTCCTATGTCATTGTCTATCACAATCACTTAGTAAAACGTGTCACAACTTTGGAATTCTTTCAAGCTTTTATTATCCAGTTTTTCTCCCATTAAGTAAATTTCCCTTACAATGCCTTTTGCTTTGCAGATTTTTTATTCATTCACAGTTATACTTATATAGAAGCATAAACTGAGTTTATTTTACAAAAGAACCTAATGTACTGCTACTAAACCTTAGAAATTAATGATACAAGGTGTAATCCCCAAAAGCAGAGTTTAACCACACAAGTTGAATGCAGAAACTATAGCTCTACCAAAGATTTTGCTGTTAATTATCTTGCTCTTGGGTATGCACTGGAAGAAATGCACTCATAGTATGACAACATACTGTATGTTCTGGTTATCTTCTATTTTTAGTTTGCTAGTATATGAAATAAAGATATCTTACTTTTACGTATCTCAATCTGCATAGTGTTTTTGGTTTAATACTAGTGATGAGCGACCTGGGCAATATTCGAATTCGCAATATTTTGCAAATATTTAGTAGAATATTCTTCAAATATTCGTGAATTCTAGAATTCGAGATCATATTCTTGATTGCGAAAATCGACAATGTATTATTCGCATAATGCGCAAAAATACCGGTGTGGGTCACTTTTGGTACATTTTTCAAGCTGGTATAAGTTTCCTGAGACTAGAGAAAATGGTTGACATGGCAGAACATTAGAATAGCTTTATATGCAGATAGAGTGCTCCAATATATTTGTGCTTGAGAATTTTCGGCAATTAATGATATTAATATTTTTTCGCAATACGTGCAACTTGTATAGTGGGGGTAGGCAACTTTTCTATTGGTTGCTAGGGATGTTGCTAAGCTGTGACAAAGCTTTCTCATTGGCCCACAAGCTAGAAGAAGGGAGGGATGATCACCTGATGTGTACTGTTAAATAAAAAGAAAAAAAAAGAATATTCGTCATTACGAATATATAGCACTATATTCTAAATATATTTTCAAGAAAATCTCCAAAACCCCATTTGATAAATTACACCCCTCAAATTATTCAAAATTGATGTTACAAACTTTATTAACCCTTGAGGTTTTCCATAAGACTTTACGGAAAATGGAGGTGAAATTTCAAAATTTCATTTTCTTTGCAGATTTTTTATGTTAATCAATTTTTTCTTGCAACATAGCAAGGGTTAACAGCTAAAAAAAACAACTTAATATGCATTACTCTGATTCAGCAGTTTACAGAAATACCCGAAATTTGGTGGTTAACTGCTGTAGGGGCACATAGTAGTGGTCAGAAGGAAGGAAGCGCCATATCATTTTTGGAGGGCAGATTTTGCTTGAATGGTTTTTGGGCACCATTTTGTATTTGAAGAGACCCTGACATACCCCTACAGTGAAAACCCTCAAAAAGTGACCAATTTTGGAATCTACACCCCTCAAATAATTTATTAAGGGGTGTACTGAGCACTTTGATGCCATAGGCGTTTTACAGAATTTTTAAACATTTATATTTAGCTATGAAAATAAAAAGAATAATTTCTTCCAATAAAATGTTGTTTTAGTCCCAATTTCTTTATTTTTGGAAGGGGTAATAGGAGAAAAGGCACCCCATAATTTGTTACATATTTTCTCCTAAATACAGCAACACCCCATATATGGTGGCAAACTGCTGTAGGGAGACATGGCAGGATTCAGAGGGGAAGAAGAACCATATGGATTTTGCAGCACAGATTTTTATGGATTGGTTTACGGGCGCCATTGGTGTTTATTTTTTGGGCTATTGTTTTATGGGGGGTTTATTTTTTGCGAGATGGTGTGACATTTTCATTAGTACCATTTTGGGTACATATGACTTTTTTATCGCTTGGTATTTCAATTTTTGTGAAGCAAGGCACTTTTAATTTATTTTGGTTACAGCTTTCACCTGAGGGGGTATATCATATTTTTATAGAGTCGGTTGTTACGGATACGGCAATAACTAATATGTCTATAATTTTATTTTTGTTTAAGTTTTACACAGTAAAAGCACTTTTGAAAAGAAAAATATCTTGTTTTTGTGTATGTAGGGTCTATTTTTTTCAGGATGACTGATTGGTACAATTTTTGGGTACATACAACCTTTTGATCTCTTGGTTTTAAGATTTTTATGAGGCAAGGTGATCAAAAAATGTTTGCTTAGGCACTGTTTTTATTTAGTTGACAGGGTGGATAATGTGATATTTTTATAGAGCCAGTCGATACGGATGTGGCGATACCTAATATGTCTATTTATTTCCATATTTTTACAATGTTATATGACTTAATTATGGAAAAAGGGTTCTTTTTCATTTGGAACTTTTATTTTTTTACATTTCTTTTTTGGCCCACTGTGAGATTTCAACTTTTGGGTGTCTGATCCCCTCTACAATGCATTACAATACATGTGTATTGTAATACATTGGCTGTCAGTGTATTACCAGTGTAATACACTGACAGCCTTTTTACCTGTCGGACCCAGGGGGCTGGGTCTCACAGGCTTCCTCAGAAAAGAAACCTATAAACGAACACTGAGAGTTGATAAGCTATAAAAATATTATTTTATTGAAGTACATGATTAAAACATACAAAGGAGATGACAGACAAATGCATGATTGAAAAAAGTGTGGTACAATCCTCGGAGAACTTTTTAGAGTACAAGAGTATAATGGAACAAGTGACCTAAACACAAGAGCCTACGGACAGAATGCTGCTGTATAAAATATATATGTATACATATAGATGTCCACAATCAATGAGAGTGCAAAGTGCCATTAAATATAAAGTGCATGTGCAAACTGCAATGTAAGCAGTAAAAAATAGCAGCTCTCAAATATAGATCATTGATTGAATAGGCATCTATTTAATCCAATGCAGCAGATACCATAAATAAAGTGCATGTGCAAGCCAAACTCAAGTGGCAAAAAGATATGGTAAGAACCTGTTCAAAAAGGCTCAACAACAACGGTGTATCTCAAATAAATGGAAAAAGGTCACATACCGTATTTTTTAAAGTAACAAATCCACAGGAAGACCGCACACCCCGACGCGCGTTTCAATTGAAACCTTCCTCTGGAGGCAGCCCTGATGCCTATGGAAGCTATTGGGCTGCTCTGACAGCTATCGGGTACCCGGCACCACAGTGAGGGGACCCGATGGAGAAGGGGAGGGAGTGCTAACAGTGGTTTTCACGGATGCCGGCGTATACAGTAGAGGCTTGGCTGTCAGTGAAAACCAGACCTCTGCCACTGATCGGACAGGCGCAGATCCTGCACCCATCCGATCAGCGTGCCATACCTGTATGGCGCTAGGGGTTAAGCCAGTATCACTGTTAAATGAGAGTAATAGATACATTTAAATGTAACACTAAGTCTGTCTGTACACAATCAGGTTTTCATCAGGTGTCAGATGCAGGTTTTGAAGTCAAAGCCAGGGATCGATTAAAAAAAGAAAAGGAGATTATACCCTTTATACTGTCGCTTTAGCTTCAGAACTACATCTGAAAACCTGATTGTGTATGCATAGCCTTATGTGAATAGATGAAGCTAATTTCTTTGGAATATTATATATCTACTTCTCCACATTTTCCTTTGTACACTCTACTAAACAACAAGGTCTGGTAGCTGAAGGACATTTAATTGTCTACAATAATTAAATATCTTAACAGAAATTTGTTTTAATCGAGCTAAAAAGAACATCAGGTCTCCTATAATTCTACAGAGTTCTTCAATTGAGATTAATGAAATCACATGGGCTGTGCTCACATTTACAGAAAACAAATCTAAGTTATTGTCTGGATTGGGTTTCATATTTCATTGTGATTAATGAAATCACAGCTTATAATAATCATATGCTGTATGTAATTGTAAATGTCTTGCCTTTGTATAAAACTGTAGCTAAAGATGACATGCATTTGTAAACATTTGTAACATTAGAATTACTGCAGATATAATAAAATCTTTCTTTATACATTTTATATTTCAGTAATATCCTATATTATAAAATAATTGTAGCTGATAGCATGTACAATTTAAGAACATCTTTCATGTACTATTACCTATTTTTTGTTCAATTTGCAAAGTACCGCCTTTTCGGAAGTGTGTCCTTTAGATAAGGGCATTTAAAACTTTTCCCACTGGATTCTTACCAGCCTGAAAATGGTGATGTGTGGGATTTCCTACCAGTGGCTTAGGTGAGGGCAAGCTTAGAAATATTGCTCATAATGTATCTCTGGATCCCAATATGACAAAAAAATTAGCAGAAGAGGAGTCAAATATGTTGCAAAACCAAAGATTTTAGCAGCCAGAAAAAAAAGCCTTTGGCAACTTAAAGAGTACCTGAGTTTTCAAAAAAAGATTGAATAAGGCCTCTTGCACACGAACGTTTTATTTTTCTGTTTCCATTACGTTTTTTGCGTTCCGTATACGGACTGTATACAGAACCATTCATTTCAATGGATAGGTAATAGAAAATGTTTTCGTATTTACGTTTTTTCCGTTCCGTTCAAAGATAGAACATGTCCTATTCTTATCCACATAACTGACAAGGAAAGAACTGTTATATCAGGGGCCAGTTGTTCTGTTCCGCAAAAAACGGAATGCACACAGGCATCATCCATATTTTTTGCGGATCCATTTTTTGCGGACTGCAAAATACTGAAAAAGCCATACGGTCGTGTGCAATAGGCCTAATGGCTGTCCTTCTTTGTATAATTGTATAGTTGTATAGATATGTTTGGGTTTCCCTAATGTTTTTTTCAACAATATTATTATTAGTGTTGCGCGAACCGAAGTGAAAAGAATTGACTTCGGTATGAATTTAACCCTTTCAACCCCGAGCCAGTTTTAACCTTCCTGCCCAGGCCATTTTTTGCAAATCTGACATGTGTCACTTTATGTAGTAATAAAACGCTTTTACTTATCCAGGCCATTCTGAGATTGTTTTCTCATCACATATTGTACTTCATGAAAGTGGTAAAACTCTGTCAAAATATTTAATTTTTAATAATAAAAAAAAATACCAGGGGTCTGTCACAGCAGCTCAGGGACCCGATGAGGAATGGGAGTGAGCTCCCTCCCTCCACACACCCCGCACATGCCGCTGTCAGCGCTTACCGCAGCATAGTTAGGGTTAATGCGCTGGCATCTGTGTTTTCACCGATGCCGGCGCATACAGCAGGGGTCTGGCTAACGGGAACAGCCGGTCCCCTGCAGCTGATAGGGTGGGCGTAACTCCTGCACCCGCCCGATCAGCATGCCGTAATAGTACATTGCTTGGCAGCAAGTCACGTCCCGCTGCGCCATACTATTACCCAGCGCTGGGCGGGAAGGGGTTAAGGAAAGCCTAATCCAGCCTTGTCTCCACTATCTTACTGTGAACTTAGCAAAGGGAGAGACATGGCAAGTGCTAGGGACATTGTTCTAGCAATCTTTTAATTGTAGAATATTGGATAGGGACAGTGCAGGGACAGTGTAGGGACATTGTAGGGAAAGTTTTCAGACACTGTAGGGAGAGCATAGAGAGAGCATAGGGAGACTGCAATGACAATGCAGGGTCAGTGCAGGCTTTGTGTAATTGCTCTGTGCATCTTGTTCCACTGCTGTGTAATTTATTCTTAATCTTTTCAGTTATACATAGACTGACTGTGCATCAGACTTAGTCTCAACAGCCGGTCTAATATATTGGTGTGTGTACCTAGTTCATCTGCTGTGCCATTAATAATTAATCTGTTCAGTTATACATTGATATACTGTGCATCAGAATCATTGTCAACAAGCAGTGTAATATATAGGAGCGTTTTTGTAGTCTATCTGCTGCACCATTCATACTTACTGATTCAGTTACTGTACACTATGGCCAGACAGACAGTTGATTGGGCCCTCAAAAGGAACTGGCAGTGGCAAAAATGTTGCCGCAGCTGGCACAAGTAGCAGCAGAAGGGGTGGTGGTAGCAGCAGCACAGCAACAGGCCAAACCTGCCACTGTCATCCAGCTGTCATGTTTTGACCAACAATCCAGCTGTACTGGAATGCTTGGCTCTCTCTTCAACATCATCTCAGGTGACAACAGTTACACACAGCCAGGAATCAGTGGGTTCCTCTGAGACCACACTTAATTGTCATGGCCCAGGAACAACCACTGTGCCTCAGTTGTGTTTGAACTGCCTCGTTCTTTTGCTGCTCCTTCTCCTCGGGAAGTACTGAATGCTGCTGGCTCTGTTCCGCTTTATAGCAAGGATGAACTTAGTGAGGACAGTCAGCAGCTATAGGCACGTTTTGGCTAATCCTGCCTTTGTCAACTTTGTAGTTGACAAAGGCTGGATTAGCCTAAACGCGTCCATTGTTTCGAGATATTGATGTAACATAATAAAGAGTACATAAATTAAAGAATTTAAGCGCCAGCTGGGATTTCTTTGCATTATGCCTTGGGATTCTGTTCCTTCCCGTGCCGGCGTGCACCAGGATCGAGTGCCGACTGCTTCTCCATTTAGCAGCTTCAGGCAAGCACAAAGTTGGAGATAAGGGCAACAGCATCCTGTGTGCACTAGATGCGAGAGGTCAGGGACGTGGCCATGAGACTCGTGAGGGTGACATTAGTGATGAACAGACCTTAGTGGATGATTATGTAGCGAGCGCACGTGGGAGCCAGATGAAGAGGGGGATGAGGGTGACAGAAGGCCTGTGAAACAGCAGCAGGCTGGTAGCGTGCTAGTTAGTGTTGAGTGTGCATTTTCGAATCGCGAATACCGGCACTTCGAGAATTCCCAAATATTTTGAATATAGTGATTTACAGTCAGGTCCATAAATATTGGGACATCGACACAATTCTAATATTTTTGGCTCTATACACCACCACAATGGATTTGAAATGAAACAAACAAGATGTGCTTTAACTGCAGACTGTCACCTTTAATTTGAGGGTATTTACATCCAAATCAGGTGAACGGTGCAGGAATTACAACAGTTTGCATATGTGCCTCCCACTTGTTAAGGGGCCAAAAGTAATGGGACAATTGGCTTCTCGACTGTTTTATGGCCAGGTATGTGTTATTCCCTCATTATCCCAATTACAATGAGCAGATAAAAGGTCCAGAGTTCATTTCAAGTGTGCTATTTGCATTTGAAATCTGTTGCCGTCAACTCTCAAGATGAGATCCAAAGAGCTGTCACTATCAGTGAAGCAAGCCATCATTAGGCCTAAAAAACAAAACAAACCCATCAAAGAGATAGCAAAAATATTAGGCGTGGACAAAACAACTGTTTGGAACATTCTTAAAAAGAAGGACTTGTAGTTGACAAAGGCTGGATTAGCCTAAACGCGTCCATTGTTTCGAGATATTGATGTAACATAATAAAGAGTACATAAATTGAAGACTTTAAGCACCAGCTGAGATTTCTTTGCATTATGCCTTGGGATTCTGTTCCATAAATAAAGTGCATGTGCAAGCCAAACTCAAGTGGCAAAAAGATATGGTAAGAACCTGCTCAAAAAGGCTCAACAACAACGGTGTATCTCAAATAAATGGAAAAAGGTCACATACCGTATTTTTTAAAGCAACAAATCCACAGGAAGACCGCACACCCCGACGCACGTTTCAATTGAAACCTTCCTTTGGAGGCAGCCCTGATGCCTATGGAAGCCATTGGGCTGCTCTGACAGCTATCGGGTACCCGGCACCACAGTGAGGGGACCCGATGGAGAAGGGGAGGGAGTGCTAACAGTGGCATACAGCGGGTTAAAGTGCTGGCACCGGTGTTTTCACGGATGCCGGCGTATACAGTAGAGGCTTGGCTGTCAGTGAAAACCAGACCTCTGCCACTGATCGGACAGGCGCAGATCCTGCACCCATCCGATCAGCGTGCCATACCTGTATGGCGCTAGGGGTTAAGCCAGTATCACTGTTAAATGAGAGTAATAGATACATTTAAATGTAACACTAAGTCTGTCTGTACACAATCAGGTTTTCATCAGGTGTCAGATGCAGGTTTTGAAGTCAAAGCCAGGGATCGATTAAAAAAAGAAAAGGAGATTATACCCTTTATACTGTGCCGGCATGCACCAGGATCGAGTGCCGACTGCTTCTCCATTTAGCAGCTTCAGGCAAGCACAAAGTTGGAGATAAGGGCAACAGCATCCTGGGTGCACTAGATGTGAGAGGTCAGGGACGTGGCCATGAGACTCGTGAGGGTGACATTAGTGACGAACAGACATTAGTGGATGATGATGTAGCGAGCGCACGTGGGAGCCAGATGAAGAGGGGGATGAGGGTGACAGAAGGCCTGTGAAACAGCAGCAGGCTGGTAGCGTGCTAGTTAGTGTTGAGTGTGCATTTTCGAATCGCGAATACCGGCACTTCGAGAATTCCCAAATATTTTGAATATAGTGATATATGTATATTCGTAATTTTGAATATTCAAGATTTTTTTTTCATCAGTAACCTCCCTTCTTGCTTGTGAGCCAATGAGAAGGCTGCAATGTCTCTGTCATAGCTTAGCAACATCCCTAGCAACCCTCTTACTATATAAGAAAATTTCCAGCAGCCATTTTGTGCTGTTTCATGCAGTTGTGTGAGAGAGAGAGAGAGAGAGAGAGGAGTGGGCTAATTGTGCTGTGCTGAATTGCTGTTTTATAATACTTCTGATACCTCATATATAATCCAGGCATTTAGTGGTAGATAGTGTAGGTTAGTTAGTGAATAGGTTAGCTGATTAGGTTCCAGTGTAGGGTTTTAGGTACATTAGTTAGGTAGCTTAGTAATATATATAATCCAGATAGTGTAGGTTAGTTAGTGTAGCTGATAGGTTCCAGTGTAGGGTGTTAGGTACATTAGTTAGTTAGCTCAGTCATATATCCAGATAGTTAGTGTGAGATAGTGTAGGTTAGTGTAACTGATACGGTTTAGTGCAGGGTGTAGTATTAGGTTAGATACAGATATAGTATAGTGTAGCCTTTTTCTATTTGTTTAGTCTGTGAAATAAAAAAGTATTTTGCTATGTTTTAGGTTTTTGTGTGCTAGGATTGTCTGCGTCTTTTGTCTGTGGAAAAAAAAAAGGCTTTGCCTATGTTTTAGTGTAACAGTTTTAGGTTTTTTTTTGTTAGGGAGGGATTATTGTCTGCATCTTTCGTCTGTAAAAAAAAAAAACTAAAAAAAGTCTTTGCCTGTGTTTTAGTGTAACAGTTTTAGGACTTTGTTTGTTAGGGAGGGATTATTGTCTGCATCTTTTGTCTGTGAACAAAACCAAAAAAAAGTATTCGCCTGTGTATTAGTGTAAGGCCCCTTTCACATGGGCGAGTTTTCCAGGCGGGTGCAATGAGTGAGGTGAACGCATTGCACCCACACTGAATCCGGACCCATTCACTCCAATGGGGCTGTTCCCATGAGCGAGGATTTTCCCGCATCACTTGTGCGTTGCGTGAAAATCGCAGCAAGCTCTATATTGTGCATTTTTCATGCAACACAGGCCCCATAGAAGTGGCCATCGCAAGCATCCGCAAGAAAGTTTTCGGAGTTATTCTTATCATTTCCAGGGTTTGCTATAATGTGACCGCATAGACTGGATGCATTTGTGGCTCAGCTTGGGTTCACTTTCTGGTGCGAACACGTGATCTGTTATTATTTGAACGCCCAGTCTATGGACACTCACGCTCTGTGTGTGTTCCTCCTTCAATGGGATCACGTTATTGCCTCACATTTTTCTTTATGTAATGCGGAAGCGACGCTATATTGGATCCATGCTGGTTAGTTTTTTGTGATGTAAGGTGACAAAAAAATGACGACTTTGACACATTTTTTTATTTGTTTTATTTTTAAGGTGTTCACCTTAGAGGTTAGGTCATGTGATATTTTTATATAGCTGGTTATTACTGATGTGGCGATACCTAATATGTATACTTTTTTGGGGGATTTTAGTATTACACAATAATACCATTTTGGACCCGAAAAAAATAATGTTTTAGTGTCTCCATATTCTGAGAGCCATATATTATTATTTTTTGGCCGATTGTCTTAGGTAGGGGCTCATTTTTTGCGTGATGAGGTGACTGTTTGATTGGTACTATTTTGGGGGGGTCATGCACCTTTTTGATCGTTTTGTGCTGAACTTTTAGTGATGTAATGTGCCAAAAAAATTGTTTATTTAGCATGTTTTTTTTTTTTGTTTTTTTTTAACGGTGTTCAACTGAGGTTAGATTATGTGATATTTTTATAGAGACATTCGATACAGATGCGTTGATACATAATATGTTAAAAAAAAATCCCTATTTTTTCCAATTTTTTATTAACTTTCTTTTGGTAAAAGGACGCTTTATTTTTCTAATTGAAATTATTCATTTTTTTCTGTTTATTTTTTGTCCTCATCTGGGACTTCAACTTTTGTGGGTCGGATTCCCTTTACAATGCATTAAAAGAATTCTGTATTGTAATGCATTGGCTGTACGTGTATTACCAGCGTAATACAGGGGGCTGGATATCACAGGCCCTCCCGGAAGGCAGCCACGATGCCTAAGGAAAGCATCGGGCTACCTTCCCTGCGATCGGGTCCCCGTCACAGCAGCGCTGGAACCTGAAGGACACCCGCACATGTTTAAAGCTCGCCCGTGTTGCGGTCAGCGATGACCGCGGCCATGAAGGGGTTAATGGGCCGGCATCTGGGATTTCACCGATGCAAGCGCATACAGCAGTGGTCTGGCTGTCAGTGACTGCTGGACCCTGCCTCGATCACCATGCAGTACATTTACGTCTCTGGGATTTAAGTCACGTCCAGATCTGACGTACATGTAAGTCATTGGGCGTTAAGGAGTTAAGTGTGTGATGTATCTAATGTAATGATGTACAGGGCCTTTTACTGGAATACAGAATGATTGCAGTTGATGTATATATACACACACACACACATATATTTCTGTATGTAAAATGCACGAAATCAGCTGGTTACATCACATATTTGTACCTCGCTGCGTGTATAAATATAAATATATATATAATACTCATGGCGAGGTAGAGATGTATGTATGTTGTAACCGGCTGATTTGCTACATGTCACACCAGTTAATAAGTTATCATTTGTAAAGGGATGAAATACTTATTTTCATAACTATATATATACATTGTTGGAGGGATACAAAAGTAATGTAAGCATTGTACCTGGGCATTTTCTGTCACGTATCTCTCTGATCCGCTCCAAATTCCTCCTCTTAATTTTTTTTGATATGGCCATCCTAGGCTGATTGCCCTTAACCTCTTATTGACACAGGGCGTACCTGTACGCCCTGATGTCTGAGTCCTTAAGGAGCGCGGCGGGCAGTGATCGGAACAGAGTGCCTGCTGAAATCATTCAGCAGGCACTCTGTAACAATGCAGAGAGGGGTCATGTGACCCCCCCCCCGCATCGGCGATCGCAGCAAACCACAGGTCAATTCAGACCCGATAACCCGGAATAGGATGGTGATCAGTGGTGTGATAATACACCACAAATCACCATCCTTAGATCCTGAGAGGTAGCGGTGACATTACCTCTCAGGATCGCATCCTATTGGCTGGACGAGCAGGCGGAGGTTAACTTCCTCCTGCTCTGCTCTCCTCCTCCACACTACTTCTGTGGAGGGAGGAGAGGGGATCCCGTCCGTCCATCCATCACTGAGCCCAGCACCCCCAGAACCCCCACGTGAGCCACCAAAATTTGCAGGGACAGGTTTAGGGCTGTTTCACACGAGCGAGTCCATTGCGGGACTCACGCTCCGTTTGTGAGTGTGATCCTCCACTCTGGACTTGCAGGAGCGCACGGCATTATCATGATTTATAATGCTATGTGTATCTGCATGGCCTTTTTTCCACAGAATCATAGTGACATAAAGCTGTCAGTATGATTATGTAGAAATAAAGTCAAGCAGAAGCACATAGCATTATAAATTATGATAATGCCGTGCGCTCCTGCAAGTCCAGAGCAGAGGATCACACTCACAAACGGAGCGTGAGTCCCGCAATGGACTCGCTCGTGTGAAACAACTCTTAGGGAAAGGTTAGATTAGGCTGGGAGACTGGGGGATAGTTTTAAGGAAAATTTTTATTTTATTTTTGGGCTTCACCCTGATCGGGTGTATGGGGTCCACACCCTAGGCAAGCGTAGTGGCACCCCACCGCTGATCAGCTTCGGACTGATTTTTCATTTATTTTTTTAAATCTTTGAGGCTTCAAATGTTTTTTTTTTCTTTTTTTTTTTTTTTCTTTTAGGTTTACGGTGGGTTAGGGTAGTGAACGTGAACAGCCGTCCCCCCACACACACGCACACTAAATAAAGTTTTACACACACGCACACACACACTCCCCTATATCCCGCCAGACGTTCTCGGCCGAGGAGGCATACGCCCTGCTTGCCTGCGACTCCGAGAGGCCCAGTGAGGAAGAGGATGACCCCACTATCCTCTTGTCATACGCGTCCTCCTCACCCTGAACACCCAAGGCGGCGGAGACGGCGTCAGGCGGAGCAAGGGGACCCCCATGCCAGGGACCCTGTGGCCCACACTAGTATGAGCCGCCCTGGGGCTCGTACTAGTTTTCCGGCCCACCAGATAGGTCCACCTGAGCCCCCTACCGGTAAACTTGTCTGGTGTACCCCAGAGGATTTTGAGCCCGTGATTCCTGATTTTGTTGGCCAACCAGAAATCCAGATTCCCACAGTGGGCTACACTAAATATGACTTTTTTAGTATTTTTTTCAGTGACCACTTTGTGAATTTGATGGTGGAGCAAATGAACTTGCACAACAGTTCATTGTTCAACACCCGGGCTCCTTTTTGGCTAGGTCCGGTGGCTGGACTCCGGTCAGTGCAGCCGAGATGAGGACGTTTTGGGGCCTCGTGCTGCACATGAGCCTAGTCAAAAAACCCAGTGTCAGGCAGTACTGGAGTGGGGACGTCCTCTACCAGACCCCACTCTACTGTATGGCCATGACACGTTCCCGTTTTGAGGCCATTCGGAAATGCCTGCATTATGCAGATAATGTAGCATGTCCCCACCGAGGTGATCCTGCCTATGACCCCCTATACAAAATCAGGCCGGTCATCGATCACTTCAGATACAAATTTTTGGAGGCCTATGTACCTGGAAGGGAGGTCGCTGTTGATGAGTCTCTCATTGCTTTCAAGGGGAGACTCATTTTCTGCCAGTATGTTCCCTCTAAGCGGGCGAGGTATGGCGTGAAGCTGTACAAACTTTGTGAGAGTACCTCAGGGTACACTTACAAGTTTTGTGTGTACGAGATTCCCGTATTGAACCTCCAGAATGTCCCCCCACTCTGGGTGTTAACGGGAAACTTGTTTGGGACCTTATGCACGCACACTGCTAGATAAGGGTTACAACCTGTACGTGGATAACTTTTATACTAGTATCCCCTTGTTCCAGTCCCTCAACGCCAGATCCACATCCGCTTGTGGGACCGTGCAGAAATTTTTGGGTGGTTTGTATTATGTAAGCCTCACAAAGTGACTTCAGACCTCAACTGGTCCTTAAAAAGTGGGTTTTGGAAAATTTCAGAAAAATTTCATGATTTGCTTCTAAACTTCTAAGCCTTGTAACGTCCCAAAAAAATAAAATGGCATTCCCAAAATGATCCAAACATGAAGTAGACATATGGGGAATGTGAATTAATAACAATTTTTGGAGGTATTACTATGTATTATAGAAGTAGAGAAATTTAAACAAAAATTTTGGGTAAATTTGGTATTTTTGTTTATAAATAAAAAATAATTTTTTTGACTCCATTTTACCAGTGTCATGAAGTACATTATGTGACCAAAAAACAAGAATGGCCTGGATAAGTAAAAGCGTTTTAAAGTTATTCACACATAAAGTGACACTGGTCAGATTTACAAAAAATGGCCTGGTCCTTAAGGTGAAATTGAGCCTGGTCCTTAAGGGGTTAAACTTCCTATTGATCTCAGAATGGATCTTCCACACAATGGCCTGCTTCTCTGCTTGGACCCGGGTGCAGTCGTAGCCCCACTCCAACATGAGCTGCAGGATAAAGATGCAAGCATATAATCCCATTTTTTTTTAAATACAAGTATTGAAAATAATGTCCTCAACAAAACATCAAAAAGTATTTAAGTCTTTCAAAGGGAAAATGTTTCAATTAAATTTTACCATTATAAGATCGGATTGTATTGTGATTGTATGTGTGTGGGGTCTGAGCAATCAGATATTGGCCAGCTGAGCAGAGATGTACCTGTCTAGTGAAGTGACGGTACGGTATGTGGTGTACAGCTGGTTTTCCTCTCTGTGGTGCACCCTGGCTAACTCTAAATGAACCAGCAAATACTGGCGGTAAGAAAAAAAAAGCTTCTCCTGAGTTTTGACCAACAGGACACAAACTCTAATCTATAGACTGTTTGTGTGTGTGTGGGGGTAAATAGTGTGCGGCGGGAAAATGGATGTGCATGTGAGAGATATTTCTCTGCTGTCCATACATACCGTACATGCTACTGACATAGTGCTGTGATGTCACAACAATACTTAGTGCACCAATCAGTAATATCTACTTAGACCTGATAAAATGTGAAGTTATATGTATCGTGAAAATTTTTTTTTAATCATAAGTGGCGATTTTTGCAATCACAAATATTTTATAACACTCTGTCTGCATATAAAGCGATTGTTCTGACATGCAGGTGAAAAGTAATCAAATACTCTGCTGTAATGTCAAATTACTTACAGTGATTATTAGTTCTTCCTCACTGTCGCAAAAATTGCCTCCCACAATCTTTTCCAATCTTCTCCAACTTCAGGTAGTTTGAAAACAGTTCTAGAATTAGGCCACGCCCCTTGCGCATACGCATTACGTAATTTTTTTGTGTACGAAGAAAGCAAATTCGCTAATTAGCAAATAAATGACAAATATTCGTCAATATATTCTTGAAATATCGTGAAATTGAATATTGCCCCTGCCGCTCATTACTAGCAGTAACAGCACAAGATGTTGGCAGATCACAGTAGGTAAATCACTGCGAAAGGTGCACCACAATGATATGCAACTGACATCACTGGCTAATACCTCAAGCTGATATTAAAAACAACTTTAGCCAATGTATTCCTTCCTGTCAGGAACACATCGAAGCCCTTTTGCACCACTGTCAAGGTATCTCAGTGTGGCATGGGATCCTACCACTAGTCTACCCTATGGTGTGTGAACACGGTCTGAGAGGTGCTAAGATACAACTTACAGCCAAGCTCCCATATACCTCCATAGTGAAATCGCTCAGGTAGTGGGAGAGATAAGGCTGTAAGCCCCACCTATCCTCCATTGCATGCATTTTTGCTGTGGATTTCCATTAGCAACGGACCATATACTGAGGAATTGCTCCCCCGGTTATAAACACGCCATAGTGTTTGGGGTTTTTGAGCATTTCCTTAAATTTAGGCCACTTTATTTCAGTTATTTTTCCAGATCACTGTAGGGGCAGATGGCAGTAGAGACAGCATGAGTGTGGCATCAGGCGGGTGACAGCATCAGAACAGTGGCAGCAGCACATGGCCAGAAGTAAAGGGCCATTTGTCACAATTTTTTGGTGTGGCAGCACACTACAGTCAGATCATTACTGCCAGAATGATCTAGTCTGTTGTATCAGGCACCATTGTCTGGAAATCCTGGTTAATCCAGGCCTGATTCATCTTTATAAAGGTTAGTCTCTCAACATTTTGTGTTGAAAGATGAGTTCTCTTTGCACTAAATACCCATTCTGATGCCACTCTACTGGCCAAGTAAGAAAGATTGCCCATGGCAAACTCGGCCAGTTGCGGCCACAATTCAAGTTTGGCTGCCCAGTAGGCCAGGGAATCTTTGATCTGTGATGACTGGGTACAGTCCAAATATGCCACCATCTGCTGCTTCAGGTTCTGCTCCATGTCCTTCTGCTGCTGGGTGGCTTCTTCAGTAGGCGATGAAGAAAAGTGCTCATCATAGACTCAAGACTTAAGTTGCTGCTGATAGAGCTGGTGCAGCTATTGCTCCCACACCCCATCCAGCATTCATGGCAGTGGAGTGTGAGCTTAGGGTCCCCCCAGTTAGACTTTTGTGAGGATTGGCGATGGGGCGCATAGGCAGCAATCAACTGACTTTAAAGGATGTCCAATAGTAGTTTTGTTTTTCGTCCCTCTCAGAAGGTGTAAAAAAGGCCCCCATTTTGGACCAGTAGCGAGGATCTAACATTGTGGAGAGCCAGTAGTCAGCCGTCGGCCAAATGGTGAAAATCCGACTGTCACTACGCAAGCTACTCAGCATGCATCTGGCCATGCTCGGACTCCCTGCCTCCATTCCCTTTCTACTGCATACTGCTATGGTCTGTGTGGGTCATCTGCGTCATCTGCTTCATCTTCGACGTCGCCCTCTAGCTCCTCATGCTCTTCCTGCTCCTTTTCTGTTGTTTAGGCATATAAACCACCTAGTTCTGCATAGAATTCCTGAGCCTGAGCAAACGGCTACTGGCTAACTTCAAAGGTACAATTGGTCACAAGTTTCATCTGCTTATACAGTCATTCTAACATGTGGAGGGTGGAGTTCCAATGTGTGGAAATGTCAGATATATAGGGGAACATCATTCTGCCTTTGTAGCTCAAGGAGGGCGTGTTTTGCAAAGTAAGAATGGCTGAAGTGCATGCAGTTTCCTTGACATTTTCAAAACGTTATGCAGTTGGATGGAAAATCTTCAGAAACCAGGTGACTAGTGTTGGGCGCGAATATTCGAATCGCAAATTTTAATTGCGAATATTGCCACTTCAAGAATTTGCGAAGATTTAGAATATAGTGCTATATATATTCGTATTATCGCATTTTCTAGTTTTTTTTTCATCAGAAACCTCCCTTCTTGCTTGGGGCCAATGAGAATGCTGCAATATCTTTGTCTGAGCTTAGCAACATCCCTAGCAAACAATAGGAAAGTTGCCTACCCCTTACTATATAAGAACCTCCCCAGCAGCCATTTTCTGTAGTTTTATGGAGTTCTGAGAGAGACAGCAGTGTCATTGCTGTGCTCTGTGTTTTACTGTTTAATTACATTAGAAAGCTAGTTAATTAGCTTATACAGTTGCAAGAAAAAGTATGTGAACCCTTTGGAATGATATGGATTTCTGCACAAATTGGTCATAAAATGTGATCTAATCTTCATCTAAGTCACAACAATAGACAATCACAGTCTGCTTAAACTAATAACACACAAAGAATTAAATATTACCATGTTTTTATTGAACACACCATGTAAGCATTCACAGTGCAGGTAGAAAAAGTATGTAAACCCTTGGATTTAATAACTGGTTGAACCTCCTTTGGCAGCAATAACTTCAACCAAACGTTTCCTGTAGTTGCAGATCAGACGTGCACAACGGTCAGGAGTAATTCTTGACCATTTCTCTTTACAGAACTGTTTCAGTTCAGCAATATTCTTGGGATGTCTGCTGTGAATCGCTTTCTTGAGGTCATGCCACAGCATCTCAATCGGGTTGAGGTCAGGACTCTGACTGAGCCACTCCAGAAGGCGTATTTTCTTCTGTTTAAGCCATTCTGTTGTTGATTTACTTCTATGCTTTGGGTCGTTGTCCTGTTGCAACACCCATCTTCTGTTGAGCTTCAGCTGGTGGACAGATGGCCTTAAGTTCTCCTGAAAAAGTCTTGATATACTTGGGAATTCATTTTTCCTTCGATGATAGCAATCCGTCCAGGCCCTGACGCAGCAAAGCAGCCCCAAACCATGATGCCCCCACCACCATACTTCACAGTTGGGATGAGGTTTTGATGTTGGTGTGCTGTGCCTCTTTTTCTCCACACATAGTGTTGTGTGTCTCTTCCAAACAACTCAACTTTGGTTTCATCTGTCCACAGAATATTTTGCCAGTACTGGGGAACATCCAGGTGCTCTTGTGCAACCTGTAAACGTGCAGCAATGTTTTTTTTGGACAGCAGTAGCTTCCTCTGTGGTATCCTCCCATGAAATCCATTCTTGTTTAGTGTTTTACGTATCGTAGATTCGCTATCAGGGATGTTAGCAAATGCCAGAGACTTTTGTTAGTCTTTAGCTGTCACTTTAGGATTCTTCTTCACCTCATTGAGCAGTCTGCGCTGTGCTCTTGCAGTCATCTTTACAGGACAGCCATTCCTAGGGAGAGTAGCAGCAGTGCTGAACTTTCTCCATTTATAGACAATTTGTCTTACCATGGACTGATGAACAGCAAGGCTTTTGGAGATACTTTTATAACCCTTTCCAGCTTTATGCAAGTAAACAATTCTTAATCGTAGGTCTTCTGAGAGCTCTTTTGTGCGAGGCATCATTCACATCAGGCAATGCTTCTTGTGAAAAGCAAACCCAGAACTGGTGTGTGTTTTTTATAGGGCAGGGCAGCTGAAACCAACACCTCCAATCTTATCTCATCAAGTTGCCTGACACCTCACTCCAATTAGCTCTTGGAGATGTCATTAGTCTAGGGGTTCACATACTTTTTCCACTTGCACTGTGAATGTTTACATGGTGTGTTCAATAAAAACATGGTAACATTTAATTTTTTGTGTGTTATTAGTTTAAGCAGACTGTGATTGTCTATTGTTGTGACTTAGATGAAGATCAGATCACATTTTATGACCAATTTGTGCAGAAATCCATATCATTCCAAAGGGTTCACATACTTTTTCTTGCAACTGTATATATAAAACAGATAGTTAGTGGGAAAAAGTCAGTGTAGGTTAGATCGTACATACATGCTACAGACATAGTGCTGTGATGTCACAAGTTCACAGCAATACTTAGTGCACCAATCAGTAATATGTAATCAGACCTCCTAAATTTGCACATATTGCACAAAAATTGGCTCATCATTAATGGCCGATTTGCGCAATTGCAAATATATCTGAGCACTCTGTCTGCATATAAAGCTATTGTAATGTTCTGCGGTGCCAACCATTTTCTCCAGTCTCAGGAAACTTCTAGCAGCTTGAAAAATGTAGCAACAGTGACCCACACCTGTATTGCGCGCGTATTACGCGAATATTACATTGCCTATTTTTGCAATCAAGAAAATAATCGCAAATTCGCGAATTCACAAATTTATGACGAGTATTCGCCCAAATATTCGTGAAAAATTGCGAATTCGAATATTGCCCCTACCGCTCATCAAGTCCACAAAGATGAAACACATAACCAGAAAGATCAGCGGCTCAACCTTTCACTGTATGAGATAAGGTGCTCACCTACAAGTCCCACCCTAAGGATCAAAAAGCAATGAAGGAGCACACTCAAAAGGGCTCACTTGAAAAAGCAACGATAGACACTTTATTTAACCTAAAAATATCCCCTAAAAATATACATAAATTATAGGCTGAATACAAATATATGACCTCTATATATATAGGATTGAGTCCCGTGTATCAGTACACCCGTCCCAGGGTGATTCCTGTAGCAAGTATGTTGGCTGAGACCCTTACTAATCGATAGAAACGTGGTGCATATGTTCCGGCTATATATCACTCAAATGTGGCACGTATGTCAGTATACCGCAACCAAATGTAGATCAATGGACGTGCAGCACCTGTATAGGTGTAATGATGAGGGCTGTATAGCACTAAATGCCAATAAGTTCTGATCGTTCTCATTCAAAGTCCAATTGATATAGGCGGCAACACTCACAGTTGATAACACCGCCAAAAGTCACTTAGTGCATTCACAATGCCACAATAGATCCCCAGGAGCTGGGTCTTACCCGTCTTCACTGCCTCTGATGCAGCGCTGATTCCAGGCGGCCGCACACCAGCGGCGTCCCACGTGGTGTGCTAGACCTCGGCGTGGCGTCCCACGTGACCTGGTTGCTTGGGAGACCGGGTGAAGCTGGGATGACGTCACCAATCGGCGACCGCTTGCTATGAATCCGGACAAAGCTTACTCTATCTTCTTTATTTATTGCAGGTATTTAGTGCAATGCTCACTCCTCACGCCAGACGCGTTTCGAGGTGCTGTACCTCTTCCTCAGTGGCCAACTGAGTGAGCGTATCCTCACTCTTATATACGGGACAACTACTCCCATAATCAAACATATATATAAAAAGATATATATATATATATATATATATATATATAAACATACAATACTGTATATATTCCCTAAAACAAGGATCTGGAGAAAAATGCAAGGTCATCTAGTAACCTGTCAAAAAAACACATCAAAAACGCATGGGTGTAAACCTGCGTTTCTTGTGTGATTTATTCCTTTATCCATCTGGGTGCCGTATATGGATGGATTCATGCTGCCCCATGTAGGTAACCATCCTGTAGACACTGAAAGGACATATCAATATTCAACCAACATGTCGACATATGGACCCCGCCAAGTTTCCTGCTCTTGTGTACGTAATCTTTGGGGTCTCAATCAAAAGGGGACCTATAAGTTTATCATTTAGTAGGTGACCCCAATGTCTCCGTATAATCCTTTCCATTGTCCTATATTGGGAATTAAATGGAAGAACCATTCTCAAGGTTTCATCTTGTTGTTGGGGGGTACTGACAGAGAAAAAATCCTTCCTTTCCATTTTTTTCACCTTTTCTAGTGAACTGTCTATTACCTGCACTGGATAATCCCTTTCAAGTAATTGTTGTCTCAAACAGGCAGCTTCATCCTCAAATTTGCTTTCTTCAGTACAATTCCGTTTCAATCTCCGAAATGGACTGGTAGGGACATTAGTGAGCCAACGTCAGAGATGACAGCTTGAAAACCTGATAAAACTGTTTTTAGTTACTGGTTTGAAGTACGTGTTGCAACATAGTTTGTCCCCATGCACACATATCTCCAAATCAAGAAACTCCACTCTTACTTTGCTTATGTTAGGGCTGAATACTAAGTTCCTCTCATTGATATTAATATTCCTTAGAAACAAATCCAAAGATTCAGGTGTGTCTCGCCATATAAACAAAATATCATCGATATATCTCCGCCATAGCACCAGACTCGCCCCCAGCCTTGGCATTATGACTTCCACTTCCCACTGGGCCAAAAATAAATTGGCATAGCTGGGGGCGAATCTGGTGCCCATGGCGGTACCGGTGCGCTGAACATAAAATTCATGCTCAAACGAAAAATAATTGTGGGCAAGTATGTATTTCACTCCATCTAAAAATTCCAACTGCTCAATCGGCAGACTGGTGTCCCCTGACAGTTGTTCATAGAGTGCCTGTACACCCTGAGTGTGATCAATCACTGTGTACAGTGATCCGACGTCTAGAGTCCCCAGAATCCACTTGTCTTCCCATTTAATTGTTTCCAGGCATTTTATAATATCTGTGGTGTCCTGAATATAAGATGGCATCCGTTTCACTTAGGGTTGCAACCACTGGTCTATATATTTTGATAAATTACAAGATATAGACTCTATCCCCGATACAATCAGACGTCCTGGGGGCGACTTCATGTCTTTGTGAATTTTGGGGATGCAATAGAACATCGGAATTCTTTTTTCTGTCTCCAAAATGAACCTAGCTTCCTGGTTAGAGAGAAAACCTGCTTCTATCCCTGTATTGCAATATTCCTTTAGTGTCTTATAATATGTATCCGTCGGATCCCCTTTCAATTTTTGCTAAGTGTTTTCCTCTTTTAATTGTCTGAAACACTCCCTTAAATAGGCCTCCGTGTTCAATATAACTACAGCCCCCCCTTATCTGCTGGCCTAATAGTAATTTCACCCTAACCAGTCTGATAAAGGGCCACTAGTGTCCTTGTTTGGCTGTGATCCGTCAGAAGAACAAAACAAAACAAAAAACGGGTTCTGTTGTTTGAGCGTACAGAAGGCCTCTATCACACAGTCAGTATTTTGCATCAGGATTTAATAATAATTTGGAAGCCAAAAGCTGGAGTGGTTCCAAAACACAGAAGACATGCAAATATTTCCATCACATGTTTCCTCTGTTTTGGACCCACTCTAGTGTTGAGCGAACATGCTCAGCCGAACTGCTGTTCGGCTCAAGCATCGCTATGCTAGGCACATGGCAGTACTAGGCCGAGTACCACATGTGCTCGAGCGCCATGCTCAAGTCTCCCACCCCCACGTTTCGCGGCTGCTATGCAGCCAATAAACGTGCAGGTAAGTACTGCCCTCACTATAATGCCAGTAGCCATGTTGGCTACTGGAATTACAGTGATTGGCTGGCCGGAACACATCATCGAGTGCTATATAGCACCCAATGACGCATTTTCGGCTCATTTGTAGTCAGGGAGAGCTGCGATTCGAGAGGGAAAAAGAGTGTAGAGAGAGCAATCTATTTAGTAGAAAAACATTTCAAAGACCCAAAAGTCCTTTTAAGGACTATTGTGTTGTGGCAGGGTGGCAGCAATATAATATAGCCATAAAAAAAAAATCCATCATTTTCAATACTTTTTCTATATGGGGTGTCTGCAGTGACTTGTGACATCTGTCCAATACCTTCCGTGTTTAAGGCAAGAGATAGGAAAAATATAAGTGAAAATGACCATATTTTTTCCATCATTTTCAATACTTTTTCTATATAGGGTGTCTGCAGTGACTTGTGACATCTGTCCAATACCTTCTGTGTGTCAGGGCCAGAGATAGGAAAAATATAAATGAAATCTATTTTCCCTTTTCCATACGTTTACGTACTTTTTCTATATACTGTGCTTGCTGTGAACTGTCACATCCGTGCCACATCTTGTGTGTCAAGCATGCATATAACATTAAATATGAAGAAGGCGAGCAGTAAGGGACGGGGAAGTGGCCGTGATACTGATGGTTCACGCAGAGGCTGTGGCCCTGGGCGCGTTGAAACTGTGTCTGCTGCCAGAGCACAAGAAAAACAATCATCCATGACACCTAGCTTCATGTCCCAGTTTGCAGGGCGTCGCAGGACAAAACTCTTGAAGTCAGACCAGTGCGACCAGGTGGTCGGTTGAATTGCAGCAGATAATGCTTCCAGTCGCTTAAGCACCACCCTGTCTTCCACCAAGTCCAGTCTCAGTAGCCAAGAGTCTGGTCAACAGAATCCTCACCCTGATCCTCCTTCCTCCCACCATAGAGAGTCTGGCCAAACAAGTGATCCCACACTCGGAAATTCTGAGGAGCTCTTTCATCGCCATTACTTTATTTGGCTCTCTCGCCAAGCACGCTTGAAGAGGGACATGAGATTTTGTGCCCTGATTACAAACCTCTGGGGCATCCACAGTCACAAGAACATGACGGTGGGGAATGGCAATTAGTGTTAAATGAGGTGGATAATGATGAGACACAGTTGCCAATGAGTCAACCGCAATTACTGTCTCAAGAGGTTGATAAAGAGGATAAGACTCAGTTGTCAATCACCCTCTTAGGTCAACAAATCAAGAGGGTGATCAGAGTGAGGAAGTGAAAGAGGCGGTGGGGGACGATGAGGTCACTGACCCAACCTGGGAATGTGGAAAGCCAAGCAAAGACAGCAGTACAGAGGCGGAAGGATCTGCAGCACCGCAACAGGCTGAAAGAGGCAGCGGGGTGGCAAAAAGGAGATGGCGGGCCACACCAAACAGGACTGCAACTGTTCCACGGAGCACCCCCTTAAGTAAATCTCCATTGCCAACGGGTAGGTGTTCCGCAGTCTGGCGCATTTTTTAGGAAAGTGCGGGCGACAAAAGAATAGTAGTTTGCAACCTGTGCCATACCAAAATGAGCCGGGGCGTGAACACTAGCAACCTCACCACCACCAGCATGATCCGCCACATGGCATCCAAGCACTGTAAAAAGTGGGTCTGCAATCTGTGTCTGCGAGTCACACCACTGCCTCCTCTTCCCCTATGGTACTTGCTGGCTAATCGCCTGGCGCAGGCGAGGATGGCTCCCGCCATACACCTGGACCTTTGCAAGCACTATCAGCGACCACATCCACTTCACTGTCCCAGCGCAGCTTTCAAATGTCATTACCCCAGGCATTTGAACACAAGCGCAAATACCCAGCCACCCACACACAGGCCATAGCACTAAATGCGCACCTTTCAAAATTTCTGGCCCTGTAAATGTTGCCATTTAGGCTTGTGGAAACTGAGGCCTTCCGCAGCCTGATGTCGGTGGCCATCCCACGGTACTCTGTCCCCAGCTGCCACTATTTTTCAAGGTGTGCTGTGCCCGCCTTACAACAACATGTGTCTCGAAATGTCACACGTGCCCTAACCGATGCAGTTACTGGTAAGGTCCACTTAACCACGGACACATGGACAAGTGCATTGTGCCAGGGACACTACATTTCCCTGATGGCACACTGGGTGAACATTGTGGAGGCCGGGAGCGAGTCGTACCCTGGGATGGCACAGGTGCTATCGACATTGAGGATTGCGTGCCCTAATTCCATCAGGGTTTCCACCAGCACCTATAGTACAGACCAAAAGTTTGGACACACCTTCTCATTCAAAGAGTTTTCTTTATTTTCATGACTATGAAGGCATCAAAACTATGAATTAACACATGTGAAATTATATACATAACAAACAAGTGTGAAACAACTGAAAATATGTAATATTCTAGGTTCTTCAAAGTAGCCGCCTTTAGCTTTGATTACTGCTTTGCACACTCTTGGCATTCTCTTGATGAGCTTCAAGAGGTAGTCCCCTGAAATGGTCTTCCAACAGTCTTGAAGGAGTTCCCAGAGATGCTTAGCACTTGTTGGCCCTTTTGCCTTCACTCTGCGGTCCAGCTCACCCCAAACCATCTCGATTGGGTTCAGGTCTGGTGACTGTGGAGGCCAGGTCATCTGGCGCAGCACCCCATCACTCTCCTTCATGGTCAAATAGCCCTTACTTTCAACGTTTTCCCAATTTTTCAGCTGACTGACCTTAATTTCTTAAAGTAATGATGGCCACTCATTTTTCTTTACTTAGCTACTTTTTTCTTGCCATAATACAAATACTAACAGTCTATTCAGTAGGACTATCAGCTGTGTATCCACCTGACTTCTCCTCAACGCAACTGATGGTCCCAACCCCATTTATAAGGCAAGAAATCCCACTTATTAAACCTGACAGGGCACACCTGTGAAGTGAAAACCATTTCAGGGGACTACCTCTTGAAGCTCATCAAGAGAATGCCAAGAGTGTGCAAAGCAGTAATCAAAGCAAAAGGTGGCTACTTTGAAGAACCTAGAATATGACATATTTTCTGTTGTTTCACACTTGTTTGTTATGTATATAATTCCACGTGTTAATTCATAGTTTTGATGCCTTCAGTGTGAATCTACAATCTGAAAATAAAGAAAACTGTTTGAATGAGTAGGTGTGTCCAAACTTTTGGTCTGTACTGTACGTTAGTGGCTCCAACAGCCACTTCTCCTCCCCCGCCTTCTCCTCTACTTCCATCCCTGAATTATCCGTGTGCAGCACGAGTCAGCCATCAGCTGGTAGCTGGAAGCACTGTAGCACTGCAGTGGGAAAGCGTCAACAGGCCGGGCTGAAGCTGATCTGCTTATGGGACAAACAGCACACCGCCGCAGAGCTGTTGCAGGGGATAAGAGACCAGACTGAGCTGTGGCTCTCACCACTCAACCTACAACCAGGCATGGTTGTGTGTGATAATGGCCGTAACTTGGTGGCGGCTTTGGAGCTCGGCAAGCTCGCACACATCCCATGCCTAGCCTACGTCTTAAACTTAGTGGTTCAGCGGTTTCTCAAGTCCTACCCCAATTTGCATGAGCTACTAGTGAAGGTGCGTGCACATTTCCGCAAGTCATCGACAGCTTTAACTTGCCAGCTGACCGGTTGTTGTGCGACGTGAGCATGCTCTGGAACTCGATGTTCCACATGTTGGCCAGGCTTTGTGAGCAGCAGAGGGCAGTAGTGGAATACCAGCTGCAACATGGTCATCCCCTTTCCAGTCAGCTTCCGCTAATCAGAAGCATGGAGTGGGCATGGATGTCTGACCTCTGAGGTTTTAAGAAACTTTGAGGAATCAACACAGATGGTGAGCGTTGATAACGCTATTATCAGCGTAACCATCCCACTTCTGTATTTACTCAAACGCTTGCTGCTCACAATTAAGGACGACACTTTGCATGTGGAAGAGGTGGAAATGGGGGAAGAAGACATAACACACGGTGATAGCCAGACCACCCTCCGCCCGTCTTCTCAGCGCGAATTGGACAATGAAGAGGAGGAGGAGCAGGAGATGGTTGCCTCCTCTACAGATGGTAGTACCCATGGAAGTTTAATTCCACCTGTTCAGCGTGGGTGGGCAGAAGAGGAGGAAGAGGATGAGGAGATGGACAGTCATCCTCCTGATGAGGACAGCAAAGTCTTGCCTGTTGGTACTCTGGCACACATGGCTGACTTCATGTTAGGCTGCCTTTTTCGCGACCCACGGATTATACACATTTTAGACAACACAGATTACTGGGTGTTCACCCTTCTCGACCCCCGCTACAAAGAGAACTTCTCATCTCTCATTCCTCAGGTGGAGAGGTTGAGCAAAAAGGTGCAATACCAGAAGGTCCTTGTTGAAAAATTGCTCCAAAAATTTCCATCTGACAACGCTGGCGGCAGAGTCCGTACTTCCTTGGGCAACCGAGGAGGGGATACAAGGTGAACACACAGCAGTTCTAACTGAGGCAGGGCAACACTCTCCAAGGCCTGGTACAGTTTCATGACACCCACCAGTACCCTCACCCTGATGCGGGGCCTAGTGTCACAAGGAGGGAATAGTTTAGGAAGATGGTGAAGGATTACATAGCAGACAATGTCAGCATCCTCAGAGATCCCTCAGTGCCTGACAACTACTGAGTTTCCATGCTGGAAACGTGGCTGGAACTAGCGCTCTACGCCTTGGAGGTGCTGCCCTGCCGCCAGCGTTTTGTCTGAGCGGGTATTTAGTGCTGCTGGTGGCATTATAACAGACAAGCGTATCCGCCTGTCAACTCAAAATGCTGACAGGTTGACTCTTATAAAATGAACAAGGCCTGGATTGCCCCAGACTTCTCGACTCCACCAGAGGAAAGCGAATGAACAAAGACACTTTAAATGTGTTGTTTAATGTACTCAATACACTGTATTCCCATGCACCCCTTCCACCACAAAAAAGGGTACAGTATATAGCTAAATCTTCCTTTTCTCATCCTCCTCTTTCATCATATCAACATGCTTATTCATCGCATATAATGCCCTTGCATATAATTTTTTACAGAATCAGCTCAACTGCTGGCCCTCGCATATAATGTTTTACAGGGTCAGCTCAACTGCAGGCCCTCGCATATAATGTTTTACAGGGTCAGCTCAACTGCAAGCCCTCGCATATAATGTTTTACAGGGTCAGCTTAACTGCAGGCCCTCGCATATAATGTTTTACAGGGTCAGCTCAACTGCAGGCCCTCGCATATAATGTTTTACAGGGTCAGCTTAACTGCAGGCCCTTTCATATGTTTTACAGGGTCAGCTCACCTTCAGGACCTTGCATATAATGTTTTACAGGGTCAACTCAACTGCAGGCCCTCGCATATGTTTTACAGGGTCAGCTCACCTTCAGGCCCTCACATATAATGTTTTACAGGGTCAGCTCACCTTCAGGCCATCGCATATAATGTTTTACAGGGTTAGCTCAACTGCAGGTCCTTGCATATAATGTTTTACAGGGTCAGCTCAACTGCAGGCCCTCGCATATGTTTTACAGGGTCAGCTCACCTTCAGGCCCTCGCATATAATGTTTTACAGGGTCAGCTCACCTTCAGGCCATTGCATATAATGTTTTACAGGGTCAGCTCAACTGCAGGTCCTTGCATATAATGTTTTACAGGGTCAGCTCAACTGCAGGCCCTCGCATATGTTTTACAGGGTCAGCTCACCTTCAGGCCCTCGCATATAATGTTTTACAGGGTCAGCTCACCTTCAGGCCATCGCATATAATATTTTATAGGGTCAGCTCAACTGCAGGTCCTTGCATATAATGTTTTACAGGGTCAGCTCAACTGCAGGCCCTCGCATTTGATGTTTTACAGGGTCAGCTCACCTTCAGGCCCTCGCATATAATGTTTTACAGGGTCAGCTCACCTTCAGGCCATCGCATATAATGTTTTACAGGGTCAGCTCAACTGCAGGTCCTTGCATATAATGTTTTACAGGGTCAGCTCAACTGCAGGCCCTCGCATTTGATGTTTTACAGGGTCAGCTCAACTGCAGGCCCTCGCATATAATGTTTTAAAGGGTCAGCTAACCTGCAGGCCCTCGCATATAATGTTTTACAGGGTCAGTTCACCTGCAGGCCCTCACCTACAATCTTTTACAGGGTCAGCTCACCTTCTGTTGATGATAGCGAAGTCTTGCCTTTTGGTACTCTGGCACACATGACTGACTTCATGTTAGGCTGCCTTTCCCTCGACCCGCACGTTATATGCATTTTAGACAACACTGATTACTGGTTATTCACCCTTCTCGACCCCCGCTACAAAGAGAACTTCTCATCTCTCATTCCTCTGGTAGAGAGGACAAGCAAAATGGTGCTATACCAGAAGGTCCTTGTTGAAAAATTGCTCCAAAGTTGATAGGGCAGACATCCAAATGGATGGTCGCTGTCACAGGGGCGTGCGATCGCCTAGATGAGATTGACTAGAAGTTATCTAAAGTCAACAAAGCGGCAGCAGGCCCTCACCTACAAGTCCAATCTCAGTAGCCAAGAGTCTGGTCAACACAATCCTCACCATGATGGCACTCTGGGTGAACGTTGTGGAGGCTGGAAGCAAGTTGGCTGCTTGCACCAGACTTGCCCTTCAATAGATCCTCGTTAACGGAAAGTGTAATCATTCCAATAACAGGGCCTCTTAAGAGTACTGTATTGTTATTTATCATCACTACCTCCCCGAGTCGGGAGTGGGTAATTGCAGCGTGCATGCTGCCTTACTTGGATGCTTGTGCTTTAATAACTTGTCCTACCCTCTCTGGGTGGTTCACAATTAGGAAAAAAAAGGGTCAAGGCAACAACAGCCAATCATATTTCAGCCATTGACCTCCCTTGGATGAGGTAGCCCTTTCTCAGCCTCCCTCTCTTGCATCAAACTCTGATTTCCCGTTACCTGTTATCACTATGGTAGGCGCGGAAAACAACATCGAAAGTTGATAGGGCAGACATCCAAATGGATCGTCGCGGTCACGGGGACGTGCAATTGCCCAGAGGTTACCTAGAGTCATCAATGCGGCAGCAGGCCCTCGCCCCTAATGTTTTAGATGGTTAGATCAGCAGGTCCTTTCTCCAAATGTTTTTGAGGGTCACCAGCAGGCCATCAATCATAATTTTTCAAAGGTGTGTATGATGCCCTACTTTATGTGTAACAAATGGTGTTTTGGAGTGCCGGTTCCTTGTAATTTTTGGCAGCCCTTTCACTTAGTGCATAGGCTTTATGAGTGTAGGAGTCCCACTACCTGAACAATTGTACCACAATGTGAATGAGGCCCTCCATTATGTCATATACAGGTTGTATCAGAGTACCTCTTCCTTGTAATTTTTGCAGCACTTGCACTTTATATACAAGTAAATATACAGGAAAGAATGTTTCTTAACAATTTTTCCTCTAAAATAGATTTTTTTTTCGGTGTTGTGCGTATTATTGTCAGTCTGCAAAAGTGGCTTACTACTCGGACAACATGGTTCCCAAGAACGACCTGGGAGTCCAAGATGCATTGAGACATCCTCCCCATCTGTTCCCGAACCATTTTGGTGGTGTTTCTATAAATTTCTGACCTTTTCCTATGAACCAGGCATCCTCCCCTCTTCAGAGCAGGGGGTGCCTGATTTAATGCTCGGGTTCTCCCATTGACTTCCATTATACGCACCCGAGCATCCCGATGTGTTCGGCCAGAACACCCAAGCACCCGAGCACTTTGGTTCTCGATCAACACTAACCCACTCCTGTTTTTGTGTTACCAATATTGATTAAACACTGATGCAAAAAAAATGGACCAATTCTGTCCGTGTGATAGATGCCATTAAAGTCCTGCATGAAGAACTTCTTTTCTATCTAAATAAAACCATGGCCAAAACTCATGCAAATTGAGCATGACACCTGTATCACACATTCAGTATTTTGCATCATGATTAGGGTTGAGCGAACCCGAACTGTAAAGTTCGGGTTCATACAAAACTTTACCATTTTTTGACCCCAGACCCGAACCCGAACATTTAAGTAAAAGTTTGGGTTCGAGTTTGGTGTTCGGCGATTTAATGATGCTTTTTGAAAGGCTGCAGGGCAGCCAATCAACAAGGGTTTAACTAGTGTGCCATTAGAAGCCATCACAGCCATGCCTACTAATGGCATGGCTGTGATTGGCCAGTGCAGCATGTGACCCAGCCTCTATATAAGGTGGAGTCACATAGAGCCGCACGTCACATAAGCTCTTACTAGTGTAGGGAGAGGATGCTGCAGCTGTGAAGGAGAGATTAGGAAACAATTCTGGTGTTCTTGGTGTTAAAAATGCAAGCTACAGTGATTATTTTTGTGGGTGCTATGCTACATTTTTTTGCCCCTGAGCCCAGTGCCACAGAGAAATAAGCTTTAATCAGTCTGTTAGGTGGGCATCAGCGACCATTTTTTCAAGTGCAGTGCACTTGCAACTGCATGTATGACAGGGACATTACTTTAATCCTTCTCTGGTAGCTCAGTGGGCGACATCTAGGTATTTTTTAAGGAAACCTGCACTTCATATGTGCCAGGGGAAGGGAAAATAATATAGGTAATCAGTCTGTGACTTCAGGGCCCCTGGGGGGGGATGGGGGGCATATTCCCAATTTAGCACAGATAGTCATATAATATACCTATGCGATAATAAAAGTGAACAACTTACACGTTCACACTTATTATCGCATAGGTATATTATACATGCTGTTTCTTCTGGAGGGGACTGTGGAATGTTTATACCACTAGTCTCCTCTGGATGATAGAGAGTGATGAATATAATACAATAGTCCATACTGTATTTTTTCACATACATTGTTTGGTGAAATTCCCAAATTTTTGGCTGTGATATACCCCTGCTCTACATAGTGGAAATGGAAATACATTTAACTAATTTGTTTGTTACATTGTCGGGTAAAATTCACCTATTTTTGGCTGTGATATACCCCTGCTCTATCTAGTAGACAGGAAAATACATTTAACTAATTTGTCTGTTACATTGTCGGGTGAAATTCACCAATTATTGGCTTTAAAATACCCCTGCTCTACCTAGTAGACAGGGAAATACATTTATCTAATTTGTCTGTTACATTGTCGGGTGAAATTCCCAAATGTTTGGCTGTGATATACCCCTGCTCTACATAGTGGAAAGGGAAATACATTTCACTAATTTGTCTGCTACATAGTTGGGTGACATTCACCAATTTTTGGCTGTGATATACCGCTGCTCTACCTAGTGGACAAGGAAATACATTTCACTAATTTGTCTGTTACATTGTTTAGTAACAAATTCTCATCTTTTGCGCTAGAAAGTACATTTGCGGCCTACACTGCATTTAAGATGTACGAATGGTGAGGCCAGAACAAGTACAGACTATAGTAGATTGAGAGGCTGACAGTGCCTACAGTTCTTTCGCATTGTCTCCCACCCAGTCCCCTGTGAAAAAGATCAGAGTGGGCTCCTACAGCCAATTGCCATCTGGCTTTCAACTAGCCCCCTTGCAAATCAGGCAAGCAGTCTAAGCCCCAAGTCATGCAGCAGTTTGTTATGCTTTTCGATGACTCTGCTGGCAGTGTTTCCGTGGGCCATCCACATAGCCCTGCACCAGAAGTGGAAGAGATTGCGTGCACTGATGCCCAACCACTTATGTTTCAGGATGAGAACATTGGCAGACTCTGATGATGACAAAACACAGGTGCAAACTGCTGCGGCTTTCTGCAGTCTTCAGACTGACAAGAAGGGCAGAGGTAAAGAGTGGGTGGAAGATGATGTGGAGGATGATGAGATACTAGACTCCACATGGAATCAAGGTCATGCGAGTGACCTGTCTAGTTCGGAGTAAGAGGCAGTGGTCGCACAGAAGCACCAGCACAGCAAAAGAGGGAGCAGGGTGTGAAAGCGTCTGTTACATTCTTGGGTGATATTTTACCATTTTTGCCGTGAATAAACCCCTGCTCTGCATAAGTGACAGAGACCTAATTTTTGGAAAATCGTCTGTTCAATTGGTGGGTGAAATGAACACAGTTTTGCCGTGAATAAACCCGTGCTCTGCATAGTTGACAGGGACCAAAATTTAAAAAAATCGTCTTTACCATTGGTGGGTGACATTAACCCATTTTTGCCGATGAAAAACCCCTGCTCTGCATAGGTGACAGAGACTTAAATTTCTAAATTTCATCTTTAATTGACCACGCCACTTCCTTTCATTCGATCCTTCCGCTTTAACAACTTGTCCCACATTTCCCTTCGATCACATTTCAGCCATTTACCTCCCTTGGATGTGGTATCCCTTTCTCGCGCTCCCTCTGTGGCGTGGAACCCTGATTCGCCGCTAACCATGCTCAACATGGTAGGCGTAGAAAAGAACATTGAAAGTTGATAGAGAAGATATCCAATTGGATCGTGGACGTCATGGGGACGTGCGATCATGCAGAAGTTATCTAGAGTCAACAAAGCGGCAGCAGGGCCTCTCCTGTCTAACGTTTCCAAATCCAAAATACCCCAGTGACATTCCCTGTAATTTTTTATTAATCATTCCAATAACAGGGCATCTTAAGAGTCCTGTATTTTTATGTATCGTCACTACCTCCCCGAATCGGGAGTGGGTAATTGCTTCGCGCCCCCTCCTTTCTAATTTGCCCCACATTTCCGTTCGATCACATTTATTTTCATCCATTGACCTCCCTGGATGTGGTATCCCTTTCTCAGGCTCCCTCTCCGGTGTGGAACCCCGATTCCCCGCTACCCATGATCACCATGGTAGGCGCAGAAAAAAACATTGAATGTTGATAGAGAAGATATCCAATTGGATCGTTGACGTCACGAGCACATGCAACATGGTTGAGCAGTATGTGTGCACACGCCTACACGTACTGACTGATGGGTCTGCCCCCTTCAACTTCTGGGTCTCCAAATTGGGCACATGGCCTGAGCTTTCCCTTTACGCCTTGGAGGTGCTGGCCTGCCCTGCAGCCAGTGTATTGTCTGAATGTTTATTTAGCACGGCTGGAGGGGGTTATCACAGGTTATATTTCCCAATGTTTTGGGGTCTACACAAATAAAAAATAAAAATAAAAAACTGTGTTGGCTACCTCCTCCAGCTCCACCGCCGCTTCCACCTACACCTCCACATCCACCGCCTCCTCAACCTCCTACTCCATATAGACCTCCTCCTCCTAGATCAAGATTATTATTTTTACGTATTTTATGTTATTTTAAGTCATTTTCCTATCCACATTTGTTTGCAGAGCACTTGCCATGCTCTTTACCACATTTTGCAGCCCTCTAGCCCTTTCCCCTACTTTTTTAGAGCCATTTTAGTGCTGCAAATTGACTTATTGACTTCAATGGGTTTCGGGGTCAAGTTCGGGTCCCGAACTCAAACTTTTTTGTGAAGTTCGGCCAAACCCATCAAACCCAAACATCCAGGTGTCTGCTCAACTCTAATTAAAATTCCATGCATGTCATACCAATAGCTTTATTTGCAGATAGAGTTTTTCAAAGTATTCGAGATCGCACAAATCGCCACTATTAATTCTAATATTTTAGCGCATACATACAACTTCACCTTTAATCAGGTCTGACAACATAATACTGATTGTTGAACTTAATATTGTTGGGACATCACAGCACTATTTTTGTAGCATGTTTGTATGGACAGCAAAAAATCTCTCTCACATGCACATTGCACATTTATTTTCCTGCCACCCACTATAACCTATACTATCTAACACTAACTATATGGATTATATACTCACCTAAAGAATTATTAGGAACACCTGTTCTATTTCTCATTAATGCAATTATCTAGTCAACCAATCACATGGCAGTTGCTTCAATGCATTTAGGGGTGTGGTCCTGGTCAAGACAATCTCCTGAACTCCAAACTAAATGTCAGAATGGGAAAGAAAGGTGATTTAAGCAATTCTGAGCGTGGAATGGTTGTTGGTGCCAGACGGGCCGGTCTGAGTATTTCACAATCTGCTCAGTTACTGAGATTTTCACGCACAACCATTTCTAGGGTTTACAAAGAATGGTGTGAAAAGGGAAAAACATCCAGTATGCGGCAGTCCTGTGGGCGAAAATGCCTTGTGGATGCTAGAGGTCAGAGGAGAATGGGCCGACTGATTCAAGCTGATAGAAGAGCAACGTTGACTGAAATAACCACTCTTTACAACCGAGGTATGCAGCAAAGCTTTTGTGAAGCCACAACACGCACAACCTTGAGGCGGATGGGCGACAACAGCAGAAGACCCCACCGGGTACCACTCATCTCCACTACAAATAGGAAAAAGAGGATACAATTTGCACGAGCTCACCAAAATTGGACTGTTGAAGACTGGAAAAATGTTGCCTGGTCTGATGAGTCTCGATTTCTGTTGAGACATTCAAATGGTAGAGTCCAAATTTGGCGTAAACAGAATGAGAACATGTATCCATCATGCCTTGTTACCACTGTGCAGGCTGGTGGTGGTGGTGTAATGGTGTAGGGATGTTTTCTGGGCACACTTTAGGCCCCTTAGTGCCAATTGGGCATCGTTTAAATGCCACGGGCTACCTGAGCATTGTTTCTGACCATGTCCATCCCTTCATGACCACCATGTACCCATTCTCTGATGGCTACTTCCAGCAGGATAATGCACCATGTCACAAAGCTCGAATCATTTCAAATTGGTTTCTTGAACATGACAATGAGTTCACTGTACTAAAATGGCCCCCACAGTCACCAGATCTCAACCCAATAGAGCATCTTTGAGATGTGGTAGAACGGGAGCTTCGTGCCCTGAATGTGCATCCCTCAAATCTCCATCAACTGCAAGATGCTATCCTATCAATATGGGCCAACATTTCTAAAGAATGCTATCAGCACCTTGTTGAATCAATGCCATGTAGAATTAAGGCAGTTCTGAAGGCAAAAGGGGGTCCAACACCGTATTAGTATGGTGTTCCTAATAATTCTTTGGGTGAGTGTATATTTCAGCTAAGTATCTCTATAACCTAAACTACACCCTGTACTGGACCCTATCAGCTATTCAGCTACACAATTCCCTATAACGATCTAACACTAACTATCTGGAATATTTATATGCAATTTGGAATGAGCACAGCACAGTATTCAAGCTCCTCTCTCTCTCTCACATGAAACTCCACAAAATGCCTGCTGGGGAGTGTCTTAATTCATATAGTGAAGGGGTAGGCAACTTTTCTATTAGTTGCTAGGGATGTTGCTAAGCTGTGACAAAGCCTTCACATTGGCCCACTGTAACGGTCGCGTACACACACACACAGGGGGGAGGGAAGTGACCACTGCGCTCCACCCTTACCCCTGGCCCTGCCTACTTGCCTCGCGAGTCCTAATGACAGGGGACAACTGGACGGCAATCCCTAACTTGGAGTAAGTGCAGGGATGACAGACAGACAAACAACAGGACGTGAACGGACCGAGTCAATACCAGGAAAGCTGCAAAGTACAAATGGAGCAAGCAGAGAATTGTCAGGAGAAGCCGGGGTCATAAATACCAGGAGAGCAGAGAAGTACAAGAGGAGTCCTAAGAGAGTAGTCAGGTGGGAGCCGAGGTCACAATACCAGGACGGAAACGCAGTACAGGAGCAGCAGGCAAAAGGATGGTCGGAACAGGATCAGGTAAGTATTCAGCAGTCCAACAAATAGCCAGTAACCTAGAAATTAACAGGCAACCTGTGGCTAGCAGGCTGCCTGTATTTATAGTGAGGAGTGAGGGTCATGTGACGTGGCCAGCGTCACATGACCGACAGACCAACCAGTTGAGCACCGAGTGATCAGCTCGGCGCTCAAGGCAGACTAGGAGCAGGGAGCCACCCAGCTAGTAAAGCCGCCCTGGGAATGAGGTCAAACACAGAACCTCATTCCAAAAGCTAAGCAACAGTTCTGCGGGCAATGGGGGACCGAGTGCACCTTCGGAACCCAGTGACACCCACAAGCTAGAAGAAGGGAGGGATGATCACCTGATGTGTACTGTGTTAAAAAAAAAAAAAAATATGAATATTCGTCATTACGAATATATAGCACTATATTCTAAATATTCGAGAATTCTCGATGTGCCGATATTCGCGATAAAAATTCGTAATACGAATATTCGAGCTCAACACAAATAGGCACCACAGCTCTTTTAAACCACATGAAGCGTTATAACCCCATCCCATTGGGATAAAACAGGTGGCCACCGGCTACCTCAAGAGAGTTTCCTCCTTGTCCCAGTCTAACTTGTGCAGCCAGGCAGCATCCAAGGCCAGTTTGGAGTTTTTTGCATCATCATCACCACTTTCTGCTTCTAACACCCAGACTCCTCCTCTTCCAGCTTCAGTCCACTGATAACGGAATTGATTGTCAGGAAACAACTCTACACACCCAGAAATCCGCTGATGCACAAACTTAATTCACACCTGGCCAAGTTGCCCACCCCCCGATTGTGTCACCTAGTTTTCACACCAGGCACTTATCTGCCTCCTCTACTGCCTCCTCCTCTGTGGATGCACTCCCATCCCCAACAGCAGCAGGGCACAGCGTTGCTATTATTCTCCCTTCTTCCTAACACATGTGTCAAGTCAAGCGTTGCCATGTGGTGTTGAAGTTCATCAGTCTGGGTGAGAATAACCACATGGAGGAGCAGTTGCTAAAGTACATCAAGCAGCAAATATCCCTCTGGCTGTTTCCCAGTCAACTCCAACTGGGCAAGGTGGTCGTCAACAATGGCTGCAACATATTGGCCACCCTGAACCTGGGGGAAATAATATACTCCCTGCATGGCACATGTCATTAACCTAGTCATGCATCACTTTTTTAAAGAAGTACACTGGCGTGCGCAGGTGCTAGCAATGTCCAGGAGCCTGTCCAAGCATCTCACCCAGAAGACCAGCTAACGCATCTTGCTGTCTGCCCTGTACGTGTTGGGGAGAAACTGCCCTGGAGGAGAAAAATTAAGATGAGGAGCTTCCACTGGAGGAGGAGATAGAGGAGGATGTGGAGGAGCAGGAGGATTATGATGGTGACACCGCCCACAACACCCAATCGTTGTTGTGGGCGGCTTGGCCACGCTGGCCGGAATGGCGACCTATATACTCTCTTCCATATGAACTGACAGGTGTGTAATTGACATCCAGCAGTCTGATTATTAGACCCCCGCTATCAAAGCAAAATGGAGGAATGTTTTCCTCCCTCCGAAAGGGAGGCCAAATTACGTTATTACCACGAAACACTGAGTATACAGCTTTCTGCAGCTTTTGACGAGCAGATGCCTGCCACCAGCGTGCCAGAAACAGAGGCACCTCTCTGCCCCCAGTAGAGTCACCCACCTCCCACTGCTACAAGCAGAAGCTGCAGCAGAGTTCAGTCTCCTCAACATGATGGAGCAGTTTTTTAAAATGCCCAGGTTCACACCTACCTACACTCTGCTCCCTGGCTCCAGTGCATACCCTGTTCCCTGACCCCATAGACTTCTAGGCAAGCAGACTGGAACAGTGGCCTGAACTCGCATATTATGCTCTCTGCCTTTTCTCAGCCTCAAGTGTCATCTCAGAAAGAGTTTTCAGTGCCGCTCGGGGCTTGGTGACACCTGAATGGACCTAGTTGTCCTTCAGTGTCCAAAACATCACTTTTGTTAAAATGAACCAATGCTTGGATTGGAGAGGATTTTCAACCTCCTCCAGCTGAGGCCGATGAATAGATCTGGACTTGCTGCTGGTGTCTCCATCATGCCACTGCTACCACCTGCCTACCATCATCTTCCTGAAGACTGCTGCTGCCTCCATCATGTTGCTGCTTGCCTGTCAGAATGTACCAGGTGGGTGCTCCTGCTGCCACCGTCACCTCGGCCGCAGCTCCTCGCTGCTAACCACCCTACTGCCACCACATTAACGCTACACATCTGCTACTACTACCACCACTATTATCCCTACTACTATTACTACTACTACCCATAGACAGCAGACCTACTGACTTGTACGTTCCTTGCTATGCTGCTTCTGCTGCAGTTACTATTGTGGTCACGTGTCTCTAATACCCTACCCTTTTCACATCTACACTGTACTGCAGCTGCTCCCAATTAAAAGGGAGAATTTTTCAAGGCTTGGTCACAAGCAACTTTTTTCTCTGACAATTAACACTTGTGCTTGTCATATGGGCAGGCATTCTAACCCTGTCAAGACATAATTTTTGGACGCTTGGTCTATTACCAATCCACATTTTTTCCCCCATTACATAGTGTGTGTTTAAACACCATCTGCCGCGATAAGGGACAATTTTTGGAAACTTTTGAAAATGAAAAATCATAACATATGAACTGTTGTGGTGTATTTTTAAACACACTGTATGTTAACACCGTCAAACATGTTTTTACATATAGCTATGTACAAACCGGATACCAAAAAAGTTGGGACACTAAACAAATTGTGAATAAAAACTGAATGCAATGATGTGGAGATGGCAAATGTCAATATTTTATTTGTAATAGAACGTAGATGACAGATCAAACGTTTAATCCGAGTAAATGTATAATTTTAAAGGAAAAATACGTTGATTCAAAAAATTTGGGACAAGTAGCAATAAGAGGCTGGAAAAAGTAAATTTGAGCATAACGAAGAGCTTGAAGACCAATTAACACTAATTAGGTCAATTGCCAACATGATTGGGTATAAAAAGAGCTTCTCAGAGTGGCAGTGTCTCTCAGAAGCCAAGATGGGTAGAGGATCACCAATTCCCACAATGTTGCGCAGAAAGATAGTGGAGCAATATAAGAAAGGTGTTACCCAGCAAAAAATTGCAAAGACTTTGCATCTATCATCATCAACTGTGCATAACATCATCCGAAGATTCAGAGAATCTGGAACAATCTCTGTGCGTAAGGGTCAAGGCCGTAAAACCATACTGGATGCCCGTGATCTCCGGGCCCTTAAACGACACTGCACCACAAACAGGAATGCTACTGTAAAGGAAATCACAGAATGGGCTCAGGAATACTTCCAGAAACCATTGTCAGTGAACACAATCCACCGTGCCATCCGCCGTTGCCAGCTGAAACTCTAGAGTGCAAAGAGGAAGCCATTTCTAAGCAAGATCCACAAGCTCAGGCGTTTTCACTGGGCCAGGGATCATTTAAAATGGAGTGTGGCAAAATGGAAGACTGTTCTGTGGTCAGACGAGTCACGATTCGAAGTTCTTTTTGGAAATCTGGGACGCCATGTCATCCGGACCAAAGAGGACAAGGACAACCCAAGTTGTTATCAACGCTCAGTTCAGAAGCCTGCATCTCTGATGGTATGGGATTGCATGAGTGCGTGTGGCATGGGCAGCTTGCATGTCTGGAAAGGCACCATCAATGCAGAAAAATATATTCAGGTTCTAGAACAACATATGCTCCCATCCAGACGTCATCTCTTTCAGGGAAGACCCTGCATTTTTCAACAAGATAATGCCAGACCACATTCTGCATCAATCACAACATCATGGCTGCGTAGGAGAAGGATCCGGGTACTGAAATGGCCAGTCTGCAGTCCAGATCTTTCACCTATAGAGAACATTTGGCGCATCATAAAGAGGAAGGTGCAACAAAGAAGGCCCAAGACGATTGAACAGTTAGAGGCCTGTATTAGACAAGAATGGGAGAGCATTCCTATTTCTAAACTTGAGAAACTGGTCTCCTCGGTCCCCAGACGTCTGTTGAGTGTTGTAAGAAGAAGGGGAGATGCCACACAGTGGTGAAAATGGCCTTGTCCCAACTTTTTTGGAATTTGTTGACACCATGAAATTCTGATTCAACATATTTTTCCCTTAAAATGTTACATTTTCTCAGTTTAAACTTTTGTTCCGTGATTTATGTTCTATTCTGAATAAAATATTAGAAGTTGGCACCTCCACATCATTGCATTCAGTTTTTATTCACAATTTGTATAGTGTCCCAACTTTTTTGGAATCCGGTTTGTATGTCAGTTTCACCCAGACATGATTTACTATTGCTGTCATTCGGTTCAAGAGCTTAGGGAGAGAAAAAGCAAAAATTCATTCAAAATTAATGAAAAGAGAAAACATGTTTTCCTATGAATTCAGAGTCCTAGTAGACTAGAAGGTGTTACATACAAATTTACAGGATAATTGGAGCCAATGTGGTTCAGCCCAAATCAACCCGAATCACGTCCGAACTGAACTTGTTAAAAAATTCAGCAAATCAGAAACAAATCAAATCTCTACAGGTTCGCTCACCTCTAGTCTGGAATAATGATGAGTAAAGGTTTAAATAAATGGTGGAAGACAGTGTTACATTTCTCTTTCCATCTACATTCTGTAAGGCAAGCTGTGATTTTATACTTTTCTTCTACTTCATTGAAATTATATACAGATGGCAGTGAAAAAGAGAATATAATTTAGATGTATGTAAGAGAAAATACAATTGTGCATTTTCATATGATAGGTGTATTTGAATGACCATATAATATACTACAATGGGCTGAATATGGAAAATTTGAGGTCCTGGTTAAATAAGAGCGCAAGTGATATTCACTGATTGACATGCACGTTACTTTGCAATACTATAATATTTTGCTCTTTTCCTGCAGCGTTGAAATACCATACAATTTCACTACCTCAGAATAGGTAAGAGATACTATTTGCACAGTGTGCATCAGGATACAGCACATTTTCCTATTTACATCTGATTTTCAAGTCCTCTTTCCAGATCAGACCATTTTCTATCTCTTGTCGTTTTTACTTATAACCTGTTAAGAATATTTCTAAAGAGCATGTGGAAGAAAACAGGTAACAAATAGCTGACTTTCATTCTAATACAAGGCATTTTAGAACAAACACACAACTGGTAAAATAAATTAAATACCTTATTTTATTAGAGCAAATGTCCACCTTTTAATACAATGGGAAAATTTAGTATCTAAAAAAAAAAAAAAAGTGTTCATGTTTTGTAGTGCATTTATGCATTTAGAGGCATATTGGTGCTTTTTTTGGAATAAAACTAAGCCAATGTATAGGTGACTAAGGCTAGTTTCACACTAGCGGCAAGGAACTCCGGCAGGCCCTTCCAGCTGGTGAACAGCCTGTTGGATCCATGCTGCCGCTAGTGCACGCGTGCCCCCGGACTACATGTCGTAGTTTTATCCCGGCCGCCTCTCGACATGTTTGCCGTGCTGCCGCCGGAACTCCTATTATAGTCAGTGGGGCCGGAGCGCTAGTGGCAGCACGGATCCGACAGGTTGTTCACCCGCCGGAAAACAGCCTGCTGGAGTTCCTTGCCGCTAGTGTGAAAGTAGCCTTAAATAAAGACCAGACAGTCTAAAGATGTGACGTATGCAGGGTGATTAAAAAAGGATGGTGAAAAAGTAACAAATAATTAAAAATTGAAAGCTAAGCTGTGATATGTTGCTATTGGCAATAGGTTTGTTTTGCTATGTTTTTTTTTTTTTTTTCCGACAGTCTTCATGAATCTGCCCCTTTTTGTACAGGATAGTTTAAACCTGTACATAAAAGGGCAAGTTTAACCCCTTCAGTAGCAAGGCTGATTTTTATAAATCTGATGTGTTACTTAATGGGGTAATAACTCAGGAATACTTTTACCTATCCAAGCCATTCCGAGAATGTTTTTTCATGACATATATTACTTCATGTTAGTGGTAAATTTCAGTCCATATGTTTTACCTTTATTTATGAAAACAAAAAAAAATAATTACAGAAAATTAGGAAAGATTTCTCTACCTTTAAGATGTATAGTGACACCTCCTAAAGTAGTTATCACTTAACATTCCCATTATGTCTACTTTATGTCTATCATTTTGTAAATATTATTATATTTTTTAACCACCTCAGCCCCCAGTGCTTAAACACCCTGAAAGACCAGGCCACTTTTTACACTTCTGACCTACACTACTTTCACCGTTTATTGCTCGGTCATGCAACTTACCACCCAAATGAATTTTACCTCCTTTTCTTCTCACTAATAGAGCTTTCATTTGGTGGTATTTCATTGCTGCTGACATTTTTACTTTTTTTGTTATTAATCGAAATTTAACGATTTTTTTGCGAAAAAATGACATTTTTCACTTTCAGTTGTAAAATTTTGCAAAAAAAACGAGATCCATATATAAATTTTGCTCTAAATTTATTGTTCTACATGTCTTTGATAAAAAAAAAAATGTTTGGGTAAAAAAAAAAATGGTTTGGGTAAAAGTTATAGCGTTTACAAACTATGGTACAAAAATGTGAATTTCCGCTTTTTGAAGCAGCTCTGACTTTCTGAGCACCTGTCATGTTTCCTGAGGTTCTACAATGCCCAGACAGTACAAACACCCCACAAATGACCCCATTTCGGAAAGTACACACCCTAAGGTATTCGCTGATGGGCATAGTGAGTTCATAGAACTTTTTATTTTTTGTCACAAGTTAGCGGAAAATGATGATTTTTATTTTTTATTTTTTTTTTCATACAAAGTCTCATATTCCACTAACTTGTGACAAAAAATAAAAACTTCTATGAACTCACTATGCCCATCACGAAATACCTTGGGGTCTCTTGTTTCCAAAATGGGGTCACTTGTGGGGTGGTTATACTGCCCTGGCATTCTAGGGGCCCAAATGTGTGGTAAGGAGTTTGAAATCAAATTCTGTAAAAAATGACCTGTGAAATCCGAAAGGTGCTCTTTGGAATATGGGCCCCTTTGCCCACCTAGGCTGCAAAAAAGTGTCACACATCTGGTATCTCTGTATTCAGGAGAAGTTGGGGAATGTGTTTTGGGGTGTCTTTTTACATATACCCATGCTGGGTGAGAGAAATATCTTGGCAAAAGACAACTTTTCCCATTTTTTTATACAAAGTTGGCATTTGACCAAGATATTTATCTCACCCAGCATGGGTATATGTAAAAAGACACCCCAAAACACATTCCTCAACTTCTCCTGAATACAGCGATACCAGATTTGTGACACTTTTTTGCAGCCTAGGTGGGCAAAGGGGCCCATATTCCAAAGAGCACCTTTCGGATTTCACAGGTCATTTTTTACAGAATTAGATTTCAAACTCCTTACCACACATTTGGGCCCCTAGAATGCCAGGGCAGTATAAATACCCCACAAGTGACCCCATTTTGGAAAGAAGAGACCCCAAGGTATTCGCTGATGGGCATAGTGAGTTCATGGAAGTTTTTATTTTTTGTCACAAGTTAGTGGAATATGAGACTTTGTATGAAAAAAAAAAAAACATCATTTTCCACTAACTTGTGACAAAAAATAAAAAATTCTAGGAACTTGCCATGCCCCTCACGGAATACCTTGGGGTGTCTTCTTTCCAAAATGGGGTCACTTGTGGGGTAGTTATACTGCCCTGGCATTTTACAGGGGCCCTAATGTGTGGTAAGTAGGTAAATGACCTGTAAAAATCCTAAAGGTGCTCTTTGGAATATGGGCCCCTTTGCCCACCTAGGCTGCAAAAAAGTGTCACACATGTGGTATCGCCGCATTCAGGAGAAGTTGGGGAATGTGTTTTGGGGTGTCATTTTACATATACCCATGCTGGGTGAGAGAAATATCTTGGCAAAAGACAACTTTTCCCATTTTTTTATACAAAGTTGGCATTTGACCAAGATATTTCTCTCACCCAGCATGGGTATATGTAAAATGACACCCCAAAACACATTCCCCAACTTCTCCTGAGTACGGCGATACCAGATGTGTGACACTTTTTTGCAGCCTAGATGCGCAAAGGTGCCCAAATTCCTTTTAGGAGGGCATTTTTAGACATTTGGATACCAGACTTCTTCTCACGCTTTGGGGCCCCTAGAATGCCAGGGCAGTATAAATACCCCACATGTGACCCCATTTTGGAAAGAAGACACCCCAAGCTATTCAATGAGGGGCATGGCGAGTTCATATAAATTTTTTTTTTTTGGCACAAGTTAGCGGAAATTGATATTTTTTATTTTTTTCTCACAAAGTCTCCCGTTCCGCTAACTTGGGACAAAAATTTCAATCTTTCATGGACTCAATATGCCCCTCACGGAATACCTGGGGGTGTCTTCTTTCCGAAATGGGGTCACATGTGGGGTATTTATACTGCCCTGGCATTCTAGGGGCCCTAAAGCGTGAGAAGAAGTCTGGAATATAAATGTCTAAAAAATTTTACGCATTTGGATTCCGTGAGGGGTATAGTGAGTTCATGTGAGATTTTATTTTTTGACACAAGTTAGTGGAATATGAGACTTTGTAAGAAAAAAAAATAATAATTCCGCTAACTTGGGCCAAAAAAATGTCTGAATGGAGCCTTACAGAGGGTGATCAAAGACAGGGGGGGTGATCAATGACAGGGGGGGTGATCAATGACAGGGGGGTGATCAGAGAGTCTATATGGGGTGATCACCACAGTCATTGATCACGCCCCTGTAAGGCTCCATTCAGATGTCCGTATGTGTTTTGCGGATCCGATCCATGTATCCGTGGATCCGTAAAAATCATACGGACATCTGAATGCAGCATGACAGGGGGGGGTGATCAATGACAGGGGGGGTGATCAATGACAGGGGGGTGATCAGGGAGTCTATATGGGGTGATCCCCCCCCCCCTGGAAGGCTCCAGGGAGACGCCTGTATGTGTTTTGCGAATCCGATCCATCTATCAGTGGATCCGTAAAAATCATGCGGACATCTGAATGGAGCTTTACAGGGGGTTGATCAATGACAGGGGTGTAATCAATGACAGGGGGGTGATCAGGGAGTCTATATGGGGTGATTACCACAGTCATTGATCACACCCCTGTAAGGCTTCATTCAGACGTCCGTATGCGTTTTGCGGATCCGATCCATCTATCAGTGGATCCGTAAAAATCATGCGGACATCTGAATGGAGCTTTACAGGGGGTTGATCAATGACAGGGGTGTAATCAATGACAGGGGGGTGATCAGGGAGTCTATATGGGGTGATAACCACAGTCATTGATCACGCCCCTGTAAGGCTTCATTCAGACGTCCGTATGTGTTTTGCGGATCCGATCCATCTATCAGTGGATCCGTAAAAATCATGCGGACATCTGAATGGAGCTTTACAGGGGGTTGATCAATGACAGGGGTGTAATCAATGACAGGGGGGTGATCAGGGAGTCTATATGGGGTGATAACCACAGTCATTGATCACGCCCCTGTAAGGCTTCATTCAGACGTCCGTATGCGTTTTGCGGATCCGATCCATCTATCAGTGGATCCGTAAAAATCATGCGGACATCTGAATGGAGCTTTACAGGGGGTTGATCAATGACAGGGGTGTAATCAATGACAGGGGGTGATCAGGGAGTCTATATGGGGTGATAACCACAGTCATTGATCACGCCCCTGTAAGGCTTCATTCAGACGTCCGTATGCGTTTTGCGGATCCGATCCATCTATCAGTGGATCCGTAAAAATCATGCGGACATCTGAATTGAGCTTTACAGGGGGTTGATCAATGACAGGGGTGTAATCAATGACAGGGGGGTGATCAGGGAGTCTATATGGGGTGATAACCACAGTCATTGATCACGCCCCTGTAAGGCTTCATTCAGACGTCCGTATGCGTTTTGCGGATCCGATCCATCTATTAGTGGATCCGTAAAAATCATGCGGACATCTGAATGGAGCTTTACAGGGGGTTGATCAATGACAGGGGGGTAATCAATGACAGGGGGGTGATCAGGGAGTCTATATGGGGTGATAACCACAGTCATTGATCACCCCCCTGTTTGGCTTTATTCAGACGTCCGTATGCGTTTTGCGGATCCGATCCATCTATCAGTGAATCCGTAAAAATCATGCGGACATCTGAATGGAGCTTTACAGGGGGTTGATCAATGACAGGGGTGTAATCAATGACAGGGGGGTGATCAGGGAGTCTATATGGGGTGATAACCACAGTCATTGATCACGCCCCTGTAAGGCTTCATTCAGACGTCCGTATGCGTTTTGCGGATCCGATCCATCTATCAGTGGATCCGTAAAAATCATGCGGACATCTGAATGGAGCTTTACAGGGGGTTGATCAATGACAGGGGTGTAATCAATGACAGGGGGGTGATCAGGGAGTCTATATGGGGTGATCAGGGGCTAATAAGGGGTTAATAAGTGACGGGGGGGTGTAGTGTAGTGGTGCTTGGTGGGACTTTACTGAGCTACCTGTGTCCTCTGGTGGTCGATCCAAACAAAGGGGACCACCAGAGGACCAGGTAGCAGGTATATTAGACGCTGTTATCAAAACAGCGTCTAATATACCTGTTAGGGGTTAAAAAAAACACATCTCCAGCCTGCCAGCGAACGATCGCCGCTGGCAGGCTGGAGATCCACTCTCTTACCTTCCGTTCCTGTGAGCGTGCGCGCCTGTATGCGCGCGTTCACAGGAAATCCCGGCTCACGCGAGATGACGCGTATATGCGTCGCTGAGCGCAGGGCTGCCACCTCCGGAACGCGAATCTGCGTACAGCGGTCCGGAGGTGGTTAAAGATGTTAGAGAGCTTAGAATTTTAGAAGCAATTTTTTAAATTTTCAAGAAAATTTCCCAAACCCACTTTTTAACCACCCATACGTGTTTTTACGGCAGTCACTAATGGGCCATGGGCTGGAGCGCTGCCTTTTTACGGCAGCACTTCAGCCCAAGCTAGCGCTACAAAAAAGCGCAGGACTGGGGGCAGTAAATCAGAGACTATGACAAGCGGTCTCTGATTAAGTGATTGTCGTGATGCAGTGTACAGTGAAAACAGTAAACTTTCTCCCTCCTATCTTACATGAAAGTCTCCAGTGCTAGGATCGGGTTCCCCAGATTCCCTATAAGGGAAAGCTGGGTCCCGATCCTCACCCCTCCCCGTGCCCGTGCCCGTGCCCTCAAGAAAGATGGCGGAAGCGGCCCAGCGCATTCACACACTATAAGTCGGCCGCTGCCGCCCCTGCACGGGTTCTCTCTCCTCTGGAGAGAAAAAAGAGTTTTGAATTATGCCCTGATCGGGTCCCCCAGCACCCCAATCAGGGCAATATGACCCCCAAATGTCTTATTAAAGGGCAGGAGCCCCCCTTCCCCCCTAAAAAAAAATTATGTAAAAAAGCAAACAAAATGGTGCAGGCATGCGCAGTGGTTACTGTGCTGAAGATCTGCCTTCAGCACAGTAACCATCAGGGACCATTACTATTGGTCCCTGATCCTATGTTCTCCATGATAAACCTATCATGGAGATCACATCTATTATATTTACTAAACACAGCCAGGACATGGGCTGTGCTTCTCTCTCCTCTCAGTCCAGTTGTTCTGTGAGGAGAGAGAGAGAGAGAGAGAGAGAGAGAGAGAGAGAGAGATCAGACTTCTGTCCTGGCTTTGAGATTTACTGTGAAAAAAAGAAAAATCTGTTTATATGATGTCACAATGCATGGTCAGCAGATAATAGCATCCAAGATTCCATTATGATGTCACAATGTATGGCTGGCACATGTTAGTATCCCGGATACCATTATGGCGTCACAATGTATGGTCAGCAGATATAAGTATCACGGATTCCATTATGATGTCACAATGTATGGTCTGCAGATTATAGTATCCAGGATTCCATTATGACGTCACAATGTAAGGCTAGAAGATGGTAGTATACTAGATTCAATTATGACTTCACAATGTATGGTCAGCAGATGGTAGTATCCCGGATTCCATTATGATGTCACAATGTATGGTCAGCAGATGGTAGTATCTCGGATTCCATTATGATGTCACAATGTATGGTCAGCAGATAATAGTATCCAGGATTCCATTATGACGTCACAATGTAAGGCTAGAAGATGGTAGTATACTAGATTCAATTATGACTTCACAATGTATGGTCAGCAGATGGTAGTATCCCGGATTCCATTATGATGTCACAATGTATGGTCAGCAGATGGTAGTATCTCGGATTCCATTATGATGTCACAATGTATGGTCAGCAGATAATAGTATCCAGGATTCCATTATGACGTCACAATGTAAGGCTAGAAGATGGTAGTATACTAGATTCAATTATGACTTCACAATGTATGGTCAGCAGATGGTAGTATCCCGGATTCCATTATGATGTCACAATGTATGGTCAGCAGATGGTAGTATCTCGGATTCCATTATGATGTCACAATGTATGGTCAGCAGATAATTGTATCCAGGATTCCATTATGATGTCACAATATATGGCTAGTAGATGGTAGTATCCCGGATTCCATTATGATGTCACAATGTATGGTCAGCAAATAATAGTTTCTCGGATTCCATTATGATGTCACAATATATGGCTAGTAGATGGTAGTATTCCGGATTCCATTATGATGTCACAATGTATGGTCAGCAAATAATAGTTTCCCGGATTCCATTATGATGTCACAATGCATGGTCAGCAGATGGTAGTATCCCGGATTCCATAATGACATCACAATGTATGGTCAGCAGATAATAGTATCCAGGATTCCATTATGATGTCACAATGTATTGCTAGCAAATGGTAATATCCCGGATTCCATTATGACGTCACAATGTATGGTCAGCAGATAATAGTATCCAGGATTCCATTATGTTATCACAATGTATGGCTAGCAGAGGGTAGTATCCCGGATTCCATCAGGATGTCACAATGTACGTTCAGCAGATAGTAATATCCCGGATTCCATTATGATGTCACAATGTATGGTCAACAGATAATAGTTTCCCGGATTCCATTATGATGTCACAATGTATGGTCAGTAGATGGTAGTATCCCGGATTCCCTTATGACGTCACAATGTATGGTCAGCAGATTATAGTATCCCTTGATTCCATTATGATGTCACAATGTATGGTCAGGAGATGGTAGTATCTTGGATTCCATTATGATGTCACAATGTATGGTCAGCAAATAATAGTATCCAGGATTCCATTATGATGTCACAATATATGGCTAGCAGATGGTAGTATCCTGGATTTCATTATGATGTCACAATGTATGGTCAGCAGATAATAGTATCCAGGATTCCATTATGATTTCACAATGTATGGCTAGCAGATGGTAGTATCGCGGATTCCTCTATGACGTCACAATGTATGTTCAGAAGATGATAGTATCCAGGATTCCATTATGATGTCACAATGAATGGTCAGAAGATGGTAGTATCCCAGGTTCCATTATGATGTCACAATGTATGGCTAGCAGATGGTAGCATCCCGGATTCCATTATGATGTCACAATGTATGGTCAGCATATGGTAATATCCCGGATTCCATTATGATGTCACAATTAATGGTCAGCAGATAATGATATTCCGGATTCCATTATGATGTTACAATGCATGGTCAGCAGATAGAAGTATCCTGGATTCTATTATGACGTCACAATGTATGGTTAACACATAATAGTATCCTAGATTCCATTATGATGTCACAATGTATGGTCAGCAGATGGTAGTATCCCGGATTACATTATGATGTCACAATGTATGGCTAGCAGATGGTAGCATCCCGGATTTCATTATGACTTTACAATGTATGTTCAGCAGATGATAGTATCCCGGATTCCATTATGATGTCACAATGCATGGTCAGCAGATAATAGTATCCAGGATTCCATTATGATGTCACAATGTATGGCTAGCAGATGTTAGTATCACGGATTCCATTATGACGTCACAATGTATGGTCAGCAGATGGTAGTATCCCGGATTCCATTATGATGTCACAATGTATGGTCAGCAGATGGTAGTATCCCGGATTCCATTAAGAAGTAACAATGTATGGTCAGCAGATAATAGTATCCAGGATTCCATTATAATGTCACAATGAATGGCTATCAGATGGTAGTATCCCAGATTCCATTATGATGTCACAATGTATGGTCAGCAGATGATAGTATCCAGGATTCCATTATGATGTCACAATGTATGGCTAGCACAAGGTAGTATCCAGGATTCCATCATGATGTCACAATGTACGGTCAGCAGATGGTAGTATTCCAGATTCCATTATGATCTCACAATGTATGGTCAGCAGATAATAGTATCCAGGATTCCATTATGACGTCACAATGTATGGTCAGCAGATTATAGTATCCCGGATTCCATTATGATGTCACAATGTATGGTCAGCAGATGGTAGTATCTCGGATTCCATTTTGATGTCACAATGTATGGTCAGCAGATAATAGTATTCAGGATTCCATTATGATGTCACAATGTATGGTCAGCAGATGGTAGTATCTCGGATTCCATTTTGATGTCACAATGTATGGTCAGCAGATAATAGTATTCAGGACTCCATTATGATGTCACAATGTATGACTAGCAGATGGTAGTATCCTGGATTAAATTATGATGTCACAATGTATAGTCAGCAGATAATAGTTTTCCAGATTCCTTTATGATGTTACAATGCATGGTCAGCAGATAGTACTATCCTGGATTCCATTATGACGTCACAATTTATGGTTGGCACATAATAGTATACAGGATTCCATAATGATGTCACAATGCATGGTTAGCAGAAAATAGTATCCAGGATTCCATTATGATGTCACAATGTATGGCTAGCAGATGTTAGTATCCCAGATTCCATTATGACGTCAGAATATATGGTCAGCAGATGGTAGTATCCCGGATTCCATTATGATGTAACAATGTATGGTCAGCAGATTATAATATCCCGGATTCCATTATGATGTCACAATGTATCGTCAGTAGATGGTAGTATCTCGGATTCCATTATGATGTCACAATGTATGGTCAGCCAATAATAGTATCCAGGATTCCAATTTGGTGTCACAATGTTTGGCTAGCAGATGGTAGTATCCTGGATTCCTCTATGACGTCACAGTGTATGTTCAGAAGATTACAGTATCCAGGATTCTATTATGATGTCACAAAGTATGGTCAGCAGATAATAGTATCCAGTATTCCATTATGATGTCACAATGTATGGTCAGCAGATTTTAGCATCCCAGATTCTATTATGATGTCACAATGTATGGCTAGCAGATGGTAGTATCCCAGATTCCATTATGATGTCACAATGTATGGTCAGCATATGGTAATATCCCGGATTCCATTATGATGTCACAATGTATGGTCAGCCAATAATAGTATGCCGGATTCCATTATGATGTCACAATGTATGGTTTGCACATAATAGTATCCAGGATTCTATTATAATGTCACAATGTATGGTAAGCAGATGGTAGTATCCCGGATTACATTATTATGTCACAATGTATGGTCAGCAGATTTTAGTATCCCGGATTCCATTATGATGTCACAATGTATGGTCAGCAGATTGTCGTATCCCGGATTCTATTATGATGTCACAATGTACGGCTAGCAGATGTAAGTATCCTGGATTCCATGATGACGTCCCAATATATGGTCAGCAGATTATAGTATCCTGTATTCCATTATTATGTCACAATGTATGGTCAGCAGAAAATAGTATCCAGGATTCCATTATGACTTCACAATGTAAGGCTAGCATATGGTAGTTTACTGGATTCAATTATGACATCACAATGTTTGGTCAGCAGATGGTAGTATCCCGGATTCCATTATGATGTCACAATGTATGGTCAGCAGATTATAGTATACCGGATTCCATTATGATGTCACGATGTATGGTCAGCAGATGGTATTATCCCGGATTCCTCTATGACGTCACAATGTATGTTCAGAAAATGATAGTATCCAGGATTCCATTATGATGACACAATGTATGGTTAGCTGATAATAGTATCCACTATTCTATTATGATGTCACAATGTATGTTCAGAAGATGGTAGTATCCCGGATTCCATTATGATGTCACAATGTATGGCTAGCAGATGTTAGTATCCCGGATTCCATTATGACGTCAGAATATATGGTCAGCAGATGGTAGTATCTCGGATTCCATTATGATGTCACAATGTATGGTCAGCAGATTATAAAATCCCAGATTCCATTATGATGTCACAATGTATAGTCAGTAGATGGTAGTATCTCGGATTCCATTATGATGTCACAATGTATGGTCAGCCAATAATAGTATCCAGGATTCCATTATGATATCACAATGTTTGGCTAGCAGATGGTAGTATCCTGGATTCCTCTATGACGTCACAATGTATGTTCAGAAGATTACAGTATCCAGGATTCTATTATGATGTCACAATGTATGGTCAGCAGATAATAGTATCCAGTATTCCATTATGATGTCACAATGTATGGTCAGCAGATGGTAGCATCCTAGATTCCATTATGATGTCACAATGTATGGCTAGCAGATGGTAGTATCCCAGATTCCATTATGATGTCACAATGTATGGTCAGCATATGGTAATATCCCGGATTCCATTATGATGTCACAATGTATGGTCAGCCAATAATAGTATCCCGGATTCCATTATGACGTCACAATGTATGGTTTGTACATAATAGTATCCAGGATTCTATTATAATGTCACAATGAATGGTCAGCAGATGGTAGTATCCCGGATTCCATTATTATGTCACAATGTATGGTCAGCAGATTGTCGTATCCCGGATTCTATTATGATGTCACAATGTATGGCAAGCAGATGTAAGTATCCCGGATTCCATGATGACGTCACAATGTATGGTCAGCAGATTATAGTATCCTGTATTCCATTATGATGTCACAATGTATGGTCAGCAGAAAATAGTATCCAGGATTCCATTATGACTTCACAATGTAAGTCTAGCATATGGTAGTATACTGGATTCAATTACGACGTCATAATGTATGTTCAGAAGATGATAGTATCCAGGATTCCATTATGATGTCACAATATATGGTCAGCAGATAATAGTATCCACTATTCCATTATGATGTCACAATGTATGGTCAGCAGATGGTAGTATCCCGGATTCCATTATGATGTCACAATGTATGGCTAGTAGATGGTAGTATCCCGGATTCCATTATGATGTCACAATGTATGGTAAGCATATGGTAATATCCCGGATTCCATTATGATGTCACAATGAATGGTCAGCAGATAATGGTATTCCGGATTCCAAACTAAGAAGACAGGTTGGCATTAGCAGGAGATGCTCAAACCCACATGCAGTTGTGCATATATATAGGGGAGCAAATCCTGCACTTGTGGCCCTTTGCTAGTGGCAATCCCCAGCAAAATGCATACAATGGAGGATGCCCGCGGCAAACCACAAGTACCACAATAGACATCCTACACAAGGTAACAAGTGCGGATGTCATAATTAATATAACAATATAACAAAACAATAACAAACACAGGTGCACTCTGCAGTCTCACTAAATCCTCAAACTGATTTTAAAATTGAGAGATTAGTCAACATGTCCTACGGTGTAGAACATGTCTAAGCCCGGACACCACGGGACTCACAGACTCCTCCCTCCTCCCATTGCAAGCATGGCCACATGCTGGAGGTAACTGGTGAGTTGTTTGTGAGTCGGCCTTATGCTCCTGTAATTTTCCCACTGGCTCCTGGTATCGCCCATACGGCTCAGGTAGGAGAGTGTAGGGTCCCGGGCTACTTGAGAAACCTTGTCGTGGTGTCCGGGCTTAGACATGTTCTACACCGTAGGACATGTTGACTAATCTCTCAATTTTAAAATCAGTTTGAGGATTTAGTGAGACTGCAGAGTGCACCTGTGTTTGTTATTGTTTTGTTATATTGTTATATTAATTATGACATCCGCACTTGTTACCTTGTGTAGGATGTCTATTGTGGTACTTGTGGTTCGCCGCGGGCATCCTCCATTGTATGCATTTTGCTGGGGATTGCCACTAGCAACGGGCCACAAGTGCAGGATTTGCTCCCCTATATATATGCACAACTGCATGTGGGTTTGAGCATCTCCTGCTAATGCCAACCTGTCTTCTTAGTTTGTATATATAGATTCCTGGAGGTGTATAAACTCCTATTTAAATGTGCCTGTTTTCCATCTACAGGCCACATTTAGGTGCACCTGTGAGGCCTGGGACATATCAGCAAGTCTTGAGTGGGACTCACAGACTCCTCCCTCCTCCCATTGCAAGCATGGCCACATGCTGGAGGTAACTGGTGAGTTGTTTGTGAGTCGGCCTTATGCTCCTGTAATTTGCCCACTGGCTCCTGGTATCGCCCATACGGCTCAGGTAGGAGAGTGTAGGGTCCCGGGCTACTTGAGAAACCTTGTCGTGGTGTCCGGGCTTAGACATGTTCTACACCGTAGGACATGTTGACTAATCTCTCAATTTTCAGTTTGAGGATTTAGTGAGACTGCAGAGTGCACCTGTGTTTGTTATTGTTTTGTTATTCCGGATTCCATTATGATGTTACAATGCATAATCAAAAGATAGTAGTATCCCGGATTCCATTATGACGTCACAATGTATGGTTAGCACATAATAGTATACTGGATTCCATTATGATGTCACAATGTATGGTCAGCAGAAGGTAGTATCCCGGATTCCATTAAGATGTCACAATGTATGGCTAGCAGATGGTAGTATCCCGGATTTCATTATGACTTCACAATGTATGTTCAGCAGATGATAGTATCCCGGATTCTATTATGATGTCACAATGCATGGTCAGCAGATAATAGTATCCAGGATTTCATTATAATGTCACAAAGTATGGCTAGCACATATTAGTATCCCTGATTCCATTATGACGTCACAATTAGAGTTGAGCGAACATCTGGAAGTTCGGGTTCAAGAAGTTCGGCCGAACTTCCCGGAAATGTTCGGGTTCAGGATCCGAACTCGACCCGAACTTTGCCCCGAACCCGAACCCCATTGAAGTCAATGGGGACCCGAACTTTTCGGCACTAAAAAGGCTGTAAAATAGCACAGGAAAGGGCTAGAGGGCTGCAAAGGGCAGCAAAATGTAGGTAAATCCCCTGCAAACAAATGTGGATAGGGAAATGAATTAAAATAAAAATAAAATAAATTAAAATTAACCAATGTCAATTGGAGAGAGGTCTCATGGCAGAGAATCAGGCATCATGTCATAGCAGAGAATCAGGCTTCACGTCACCCACCACTGGAACAGGCCATTGTCAGATATTTAGGCCCCTGCACCCAGACAGAGGAGAGAGGTCCCATAGCAGAGAATCTGGCTTCATGTCAGCAGAGAATCAGTCTTCATGTCATAGCATAGAATAAGGCTTCATGTAACCCACCACTGGAACAGGCCACTGTCGGATATTTTTAGGCCCCGGCACCCAGACAGAGGAGAGAGGTCCCATAACAGAGATTCAGGCTTCATGTCAGCAGAGAATCAGTCTTCATGTCATAGCAGAGAATCAGGCTTCATGTCACCCACCACTGGAACAGGCCACTGTCAGATATTTTTTAGGCCCCGGCACCCAGACAGAGGAGAGAGGTCCCATAACAGAGATTCAGGCTTCATGTCAGCAGAGAATCAGTCTTCATGTCATAGCAGAGAATCAGGCTTCACGTCACCCACCACTGGAACAGTCCATTGTCACATATTTAGGCCCAGGCACCCAGGCAGAGGAGAGAGGTCCCATAGCAGAAAATCTGGCTTCATGTCAGCAGATAATCAGTCTTCATGTCATAGCATAGAATCAGGCTTCCTGTCATCCAAAACTGGAACAGTCCATTGTCATATATTTAGGCCCCGGCACCCAGACAGAGGAGAGAGGTCCCATAACAGAGATTCAGGCTTCATGTCAGCAGAGAATCAGTCTTCATGTCATAGCAGAGAATCAGGCTTCATGTCACCCAAAACTGGAACAGTCCATTGTCATATATTTATGCCCCGGCACCCAGACAGAGGAGAGAGGTCCCATAGCAGAGAATCAGGCTTCATGTCATAGCAGAGAATCAGGCTTCAAGTCATAGCAGAGAATCAGGCTTCATGGCATAGCAGAGAATCAGGCTTCACGTCACCCACTACTGGAACAGGCCATTGTCAGATATTTAGGCCCCGGCACCCAGACAGAGGAGAGAGGTCCCATAGCAGAGATTCAGGCTTCATGTCATAGCAGAGAATCAGGCTTCACGTCACCCACCACTGAAACAGGCCATTGTCAGATATTTAGGCCCCGGCACCCAGACAGAGGAGAGAGGTCCCATAGCAGAGAATCAGGCTTCATGTCATAGCAGAGAATCAGGCTTCATGCCATAGCAGAGAATCAGGCTTCATGTCACCCACCACTGGAACAGGCCATGGTCAGATATTTTTAGATTCCGGCACCCAGACAGAGGAGAGAGGTCCCATAGCAGAGAATCAGGCTTCATGTCATAGCAGAGAATCATGCTTCATGTCACCCAACACTGGAACAGGCCACTGTCAGATATTTTTAGTCCCTGGCACCCAGACAGAGGAGAGAGGTCCTATAGCAGAGATTCAGGCTTCATAACATAGCAGAGAATCAGGCTTCATGTCACCCAACACTGGAATAGGCCACTGTCAGATATTTTTAGGCCCCGGCACCCAGGCAGAGGACAGTTTCATTCAACTTTGGGTTGTCCCGCAATATAATGGTAAAATGAAAATAAAAAAAGGATTGAATGAAGAAGTGCCCTGGAGTACAATAATATATGGTTAAGGGGAGGTAGTTATAAATGTCTAATCTGCACAAGGGATGGACAGGTCCTGTGGGATCCATGCTTGGTTCATGTTTATGAACGTCAGCTTGTCCACATTGGCTGTAGACAGGCGGCTGCGTTTGTCTGTAATGACGCCCCCTGCCGTGCTGAATACACGTTCAGACAAAACGCTGGCCGCCGGGCAGGCCAGTACCTCCAAGGCATAAAAGGCTAGCTCTGGCCACGTGGACAATTTGGAGACCCAGAAGTTGAATGGGGCCGAACCATCAGTCAGTACGTGGAGGGGTGTGCACACGTACTGTTCCACCATGTTAGTGAAATGTTGCCTCCTGCTAACACGTTCCGGATCAGGTGGTGGTGCAGTTAGCTGTGGCGTGGTGACAAAACTTTTCCACATCTCTGCCATGCTAACCCTGCCCTCAGAGGAGCTGGCCATGACACAGCTGCGTTGGCGACCTCTTGCTCCTCCTCTGCCTTCGCCTTGGGCTTCCACTTGTTCCCCTGTGACATTTGGGAATGCTCTCAGTAGCGCGTCTACCAACGTGCGCTTGTACTCGCGCATCTTCCTATCACGCTCCAGTGCAGGAAGTAAGGTGGGCACATTGTCTTTGTACTGGGGATCCAGCAGGGTGGCAACCCAGTAGTCCGCACACGTTAAAATGTGGGCAACTCTGCTGTCATTGCGCAGGCACTGCAGCATGTAGTCGCTCATGTGTGTCAGGCTGCCCAGAGGTAAGGACAAGCTGTCCTCTGTGGGAGGCGTATCGTCATCGTCCTGCGTTTCCCCCCAGCCACGCACCAGTGATGGGCCCGAGCTGCGTTGGGTGCCACCCCGCTGTAAACATGCTTCATCCTCATCCTCCTCCACCTCATCCTCGTCCTCCTCGTCCTCCAGTAGTGGGCCCTGTCTGGCCACATTTGTTCCTGGCCTCTGCTGTTGCAAAAAACCTCCCTCTGAGTCACTTCTAAGAGACTGGCCTGAAAGTGCTAAAAATGACCCCTCTTCCTCCTCCTCCTCCTGGGCCACCTCCTCTTCCATCATCGCCCTAAGTGTTTTCTCAAGGAGACATAGAAGTGGTATTGTAACGCTGATAACGGCGTCATCGCCACTGGCCATTTTGGTGGAGTACTCGCATCAGCGCAACAGGGCACACAGGTCTCGCATGGAGGCCGAGTCATTGGTGGTGAAGTGGTGCTGTTCCGCAGTGCGAATGACCCGTGCGTGCTGCAGCTGAAACTCCACTATGGCCTGCTGCTGCTCGCACAGTCTGTCCAGCATGTGCAAGGTGGAGTTCCACCTGGTGGGCACGTCGCATATGAGGCGGTGAGCGGGAAGGCCGAAGTTTCGCTGTAGCTCAGACAGGCGAGCAGCGGCAGGATGTGAACGCCGGAAGCGCGAACAGACGGCCCGCACTATATGCAGCAGCTCTGACATGTCGGGGTAGTTGCGAATGAACTTCTGCACCACCAAATTCAGCACATGCGCCAGGCAAGGGATGTGCGTCAAATCGGCTAGTCCCAGAGCTGTAACGAGATTTCGCCCATTATCGCACACCACCAGGCCGGGCTTGAGGCTCACCGGCAGCAACCACTCATCGGTCTGTTGTTCTATACCCCACCACAACTCCTGTGCGGTGTAAGGCCTGTCCCCCAAACATATGAGTTTCAGAATGGCCTGCTGACGTTTACCCCGGGCTGTGCTGAAGTTGGTGGTGAAGGTGTGTGGCTGACTGGATGAGCAGGTGGAAGAAGAGGAGGAGGAAGCCGAGTAGGAGGAGGAGGCAACAGGAGGCAAAGAATGTTGCCCTGCGATCCTTGGCGGCGGAAGGACGTGCGCCAAGCAGCTCTCCGCCTGGGGCCCAGCCGCCACTACATTTACCCAGTGCTTACTGGTCCACGTATCTGTGGTTAGGTGGACATTGCCACAGATGGCGTTGCGCAGTGCACACTTGATTTTATCGGATACTTGGTTGTGCAGGGAAGGCACGGCTCTCTTGGAGAAGTAGTGCCGCCTGGGAACAGCATACTGTGGGACAGCAAGCGACATGAGCTGTTTGAAGCTGTCTGTGTCCACCAGCCTGAATGACAGCATTTCATAGGCCAGTAGTTTAGAAATGCTGGCATTTAGGGCCAGGGATCGAGGGTGGCTAGGTGGGAATTTACGCTTTCTCTCAAATGTTTGTGAGATGGAGAGCTGAACGCTGCCGTGTGACATGGTTGAGATGCTTGGTGATGGAGGTGGTGGTGGTGTTGGTGGTACATCCTTGGTGGGCGGCAGGTGCCAACATTCCTCCAGAGGCGGAGGAAGAGGCCGAGGCGGCAGCAGCAGAAGAGGAGCCTGAGTGAGTTCCTTGTTTTTAAGGTGTTTACTCCACTGCAGTTCATGCTTTGCATGCAGGTGCCTGATCATGCAGGTTGTGCTAAGGTTCAGAACGTTAATGCCTCGCTTCAGGCTCTGATGGCACAGCGTGCAAACCACTCGGGTCTTGTTGTCAGCACATTGTTTGAAGAACTGCCACGCCAGAGAACTCCTTGAAGCTGCCTTTGGGGTGCTCGGTCCCAGATGGCGGTGGCCAGTAGCAGACGTCTTGGCGGCGGGTGTTCTGCTTTTGCCCACTGCTCCCTCTTTTGCTACGCTGTTGGCTCGGTCTCACCACTGCCTCTTCCTCCGAATTCAGAAAGTCAGTGGCACGACCTTCATTCCATGTGAGGTCTAGGACCTCATCGTCCCCTGCATCGTCTTCCTCCCTGACCTCCTGATCAGTCTGCACACTGCAGAAAGACGCAGCAGTTGGCACCTGTGTTTCGTCATCATCAGAGACGTGCAGAGGTGGTATTCCCATGTCCTCATCATCAGGAAACATAAGTGGTTGTGCGTCAGTGCATTCTATGTCTTCCACCGCTGGGGAAGGCTAGGTGGATGCCCTTGGGAAACCCTGCCAGCAGAGTCTTCAAACAGCATAAGAGACTGCTGCATAACTTGAGGCTCAGACAGTTTCCCTAATATGCATGGGGGTGATGTGACAGACTGATGGGCTTGGTTTTCATGCGCCATCTGTGCGCTTTCTGCAGAAGACTGGGTGGGAGATAATGTGAACGTGCTGGATCCACTGTCGGCCACCCAATTGACTAATGCCTGTACCTGCTCAGGCCTTACCATCCTTAGAACGGCATTGGGGCCCACCAAATATCGCTGTAAATTCTGGTGGCTACTGGGACCTGAGGTAGTTGGTTCACTAGGACGTGTGGCTGTGGCAGAACGGCCACGTCCTCTCCCAGCACCAGAGGGTCCACTAACACCACCACGACCATGTCCGCGTCCCTTACTAGATGTTTTCCTCATTGTTACCGTTCACCACAATAAGAAAAAAATTATTTGGCCCAATGTATTGAATTCAAATTCAGGCCTTTTTTTACAGGCACCTAACACTATCTGGCTATCTATTTAGGTACCGTATTACACTAATACAGGCACAGCAGTAATGACAGATTTAGCTGAATATAAATTGCAGGCCTAGTATTTAGGCCCTGGATGACCCTTTTATGGATATACCCTTTTATGGATAGATTTAAACTTGGCCTGATACAGCAGAAACCACTGATTTAGGGAATTGCTAAGTTGGGAATTGTATTTCAACCCAGAACAAAAACTGTGCTTTGGCGGACACTAAATAGATTGACCAGCCACAGCAGTAACAACAGATTTAGCTGAATATAAATTGTAGGCCTAGTATTTAGGCCCTGGATGATAGGTATCCCTTTTACGGACAGAATTAGACTTGGAAATGTACGGTAGCGTGTGAAGTTATTGAGGATGACCCTATCAGCACCTTCAATCTAATATACCCTTTTATGGATAGATTTAAACTTGGCCTGATACAGCAGAAAACAATTATTTAGGGAATTGCTAAGTTGGAAATTGTATTCAACCCAGAACAAAAACTATGCTTCAGCAGACAGTATTACAATTGGCTAGCCACAGCTGAAACACCAGATTTAGGGTACTGCTATTTTGGCAATTGTATTTTACCCCTCAATAAAATAGCAAGCACAGCCAAGCCCCTGATGTAGGATATAGCAAAAAAACAACAACACACTATTGATGGTTAAAAATGGACTTGGTGGCAGCTTGTTCTGGCGCACCACAAGACACAAAATGGCCGCCGATCACCCCAGAAAAAAGTGACTGAAAACGCTCTGGGCAGCCTTAAAACAGTGAGCAATTGAATAGCAGAGGTTGTATGATACACAGCTGTATATCGATCACTTCAGTAAATAAATCACTGCCTAATCTCGCCCTAACAGCAGCAGCTGCATCCTGTCCCTACACTGATCAGAGCAGAGTGACGTGCGGCGCTACGTGACTCCAGCTTAAATAGAGACTGGGTCACATGCTGCACTGGCAAATCACAGCCATGCCAATAGTAGGCATGGCTGTGATGGCCTCTTGGGGCAAGTAGTATGATGCTTGTTGATTTGCTGCTTTGCAGCCATTTAAAAAAAGCGCCAAGAAAGCACCGAACCCGGACTTTTACGAAAATGTTCGGGTTCGCTCATCCCTATTCACAATGTATGGTCAGCAGATATTAGTATCAAGGATTCCATTATGATGTCACAATGTATGGTCTGCAGATTATAGTATCTAGGATTCCATTATGAGGTCACAATGTATGGCTAGCAGATGGTAGTATCCCAGATTCCATTATGATGTCACAATGTATGGTCAGCAGATAATAGTATCCAGGATTCCATTATGAAGTCACAATGTAAGGCTAGCAGATAGTAGTATACTGGATTCAATTATGACTTCACAATGTATGGTCAGCAGATGGTAGTATCCCTGATTCCATTATGACGTCACAATGTATGGTCAACAGATTATAGTATCCCGGATTCCATTATGATGTCACAATGTATGGTCAGCAGATGGTAGTATCTCGGATTCCATTATGATTTCACAATGTATGGTCAGCAGATAATAGTATCTACTATTCCATTATGATGTCACAATATATGGCTAGCAGATGGTAGTATCCTGGATTTCATTATGATGTCACAATGTATGGACAGCAGATAATAGTATCCAGGATTCCATTATGATAACACAATGTATGGCTAGCAGATGGTAGTATCCCGGATTCCTCTATGATGTCACAATGTATGGTCAGCATATGGTAATATTGAGGATTCCATTATGATGTCACAATGTATGGTCAGCAGATATTGGTATTCCGGATTCCATTATGATGTTACAATGCATAATCAGCAGATAGTAGTATCCAGGATTCCATTATGACGTCACAATGTATGGTTAGCAAATAATAGTATCCAGGATTCCATTATGATAACACAATGTATGGCTAGCAGATGGTAGTATCCCGGATTCCTCTATGACTTCACAATGTATGTTCAGCAGATGATAGTATCCCGGATTCCATTATGATGTCACAATGCATGGTCAGCAGATAATAATATCCAGGATTTCATTGTGATGTCACAATATATAGTCAGCAGATAATAGTATCTACTATTCCATTATGAAGTCACAATGTAAGGCTAGCAAATAGTAGTATACTGTATTCAATTATGACTTCACAATGTATGATTAGCACATAATAGTATCCTGGATTCCATTATGATGTCACAATGTATGGTCAGCAGATGGTAGTATCCCTGATTCCATTATGACGTCACAATGTATGGTCAGCAGATTATAGTATCCCGGATTCCATTATGATGTCACAATGTATGGTCAGTAGATAATAGTATCCAGGAATCCATTATGATGTCACAATGTATGGTCAGCAGATAATAGTATCTACTATTCCATTATGATGTCACAATATATGGCTAGCAAATAGTAGTAGTCTGGATTTCATTATGATGTCACAATGTATGGTCAGCAGATAATAGTATCCAGGATTCCATTATGATGTCACAATGTATGGCTAGCAGATGGTAGTATCCCGGATTCCTCTATGATGTCACAATGTATGCTCAGCAGATTATAGTATCCCGGATTCCATTATGATTTCACAATGTATTGTCAGTAGATAATAGTTTATCCTGGATTCCATTATGATGTCACAATGTATGGTCTGCAGATAATAGTATCCAGGATTCTATTATGATGTCACAATGTATGGCGAGCAGATGATAGTATCCCGGATTCCATTATGATGTCACAATGTATGGTCAGCAGATTATAGTATCCCGGATTCCATTATGATGTCACAATGTATGGTCAGCAGATGGTCGTATCCCGTATTCCATTATGATGTCACAATGTATGATCAGCAGATAATAGTATCCAGGATTCCATTATGATGTCACAATGTATGGCTAGCAGATGGTAGCATCCTGGATTCTATTAAGACCTCAATATGTATGGTGAGGAGATAATAGTATAAGGGAATGCATTATGATGTCACAATGTATGGTCAGCAGATAATAGTATCCAGGATTCCATTATGATGTCATAAGGTATTGTCAGCATATAATAGTATCCAGGATTGCATTATTATGTAACAAAGTTTAGTCAGTAGATAATATTGTTCAGGATTCCATTATAATGTCACAATGTATGGCGAGCAGATGATAGTATCCCGGATTCCATTATGATGTCACAATGTATGGTCAGCAGATAATAGTATTCCGGATTCCATTATGATGTTACAATTCATGGTCAGCAGATGGAAGTATCCCGAATTCTATTATTATGTCACAATGTATGGCTAGCAGATGGTAGTATTTCAGATTTTATTATGACTTCACAATGTATGTTCAGAAGCTGATAGTATCCCGGATTCCATTATGATGTCACAATGCATGGTCAGCAGATAATAGTATCCTGGATTCCATTATGATGTCACAATGTATGGTTAGCAGATGGTCGTATCCCGTATTCCATTATGATGTCACAACGTATTGTCAGCAGATAATAGTATCCAGGATTCCATTATGATGTCACAATGTATGGCTAGCAGATGGTAGTATCACAGATTCCATTATGATGTCACAATATATGGCTAGCAGATGGTAGTATCCCGGATTCCATTATGATGTCACAATGCATGGTCAGGAGATGATAGTATCCTGATTCCATTATGACGTCACAATGTATGGTCAGCAGATTATAGTATCCCGTATTCCATTATGATGTCACAATATATGGTCAGCAGATTTTAGTATCCCGTATTCCATTATGATGTCACAATGTATGGTCAGTAGATAATAGTATTTAGGATTTCATTATTATGTCACAATATATGGTCAGCAGATGATAGTATCCCGGATTCCATTATGATGTCACAATGTATGGTCAGCAGATATTAGTTTCACGGATTCCATTATGATGTCACAATGTATTGTCAGTAGATAATAGTTTATCCTGGATTCCATTATGATGTCACAATGTATGGTCTGCAGATAATAGTATCCAGGATTCCATTATGATGTCACAATGTATGGTCAGCAGATTTTAGTATCCCGGATTCCATTATGATGTCACAATGTATGGTCAGCAGATGGTCATATCCCGTATCCAATTATGATGTCACAATGTATGGTCAGCAGATAATAGTATCCAGGATTCCATTATGATGTCCCAATATATGGCTAGCAGATGGTAGTATCACGGATTCCATTATGATGTCACAATGTATGATCTGCAGATGATAGTATCCCAATTCCATTATGAGGTCACAATGTATGGTCAGCAGATTATAGTATCCCGTATTCCATTATGATGTCACAATGTATGGTCAGCAGACAATAGTATACGGGAATGCATTATGATGTCACAATGTATGGTCAGTAGATAATAGTATTTAGGATTCCATTATCATGTCAAAATATATGGTCAGCAGATGATAGTATCCCGGATTCCATTATGATGTCACAATGTATGGTCAGCAGATATTAACATCACGGATTCCATTATGATGTCACAATGTATTGTCAGTAGATAATAGTTTATTCTGGATTCCATTATGATGTCACAATGTATGGTGAGCAGATAGTAGTATCCCAGATTCCATTATGATGTCACAATGTATGGTCAGCAGATAATAGTATCCAGGATTCCATTATGACGTCACAATGTAAGGCTAGCAGATGGTAGTATACTGGATTCAATTTATGACATCACAATGTATGGTCAGCAGATTATAGTATCCCGGATTCCATTATGATGTCACAATGTATGGTCAGCAGATGGTAGTATCTTGGATTCCATTATGATGTCACAATGTATGGTCAGCAGATAATAGTATTCAGGACTCCTTTATGATGTCACAATGTATGACTAGCAGATGGTAGTATCCTGGATTCCATTATGATGTTACAATGCATGGTCAGCAGATGGTAGTATCCCGGATTCCATTATGACGTCACAATTTATGGTTAGCACATAATAGTATACAGAATTCCATAATGATGTCACAATGCATGGTTAGCAGAAAATAGTATCCAGGATTCCATTATGATAACACAATGTATGGCTAGCAGATGGTAGCATCCCGGATTCCTCTATGATGTCACAATGTATGGTCAGCATATGGTAATATTCCGGATTCCATTATGATGTCACAATGAATGGTCAGCAGATAGTAGTATCCCGGATTCCATTATGACGTCACAATGTATGGTTAGCAAATAATAGTATCCTGGATTCCATTATGATGTCACAATGTATGGTCAGCAGATAATAGTATCCAGGATTCCATTATGATAACACAATGTATGGCTAGCAGATGGTAGTATCTCGGATTCCTCTATGGCTTCACAATGTATGTTCAGCAGATGATAGTATCTAGTATTTCATTATGATGTCACAATGCATGGTCAGCAGATAATAGTATCCAGGATTTCATTGTGATGTCACAATGTATGGCTAGCAGATAATAGTATCTACTATTCCATTATGATTTCACAATGCATATGGTAATATCCCGGATTCCTATATGATGTCACAATGTATGGCTAGCAGATAGTAGTATCCTGGATTCCATTAGGATGTCAAAATGTATGGTGAACAGATAATAGTATACAGGAATGCATTATGATATCAAAATGTATGGTCAGAAGATAATAGTATCTGGGATTCTATTATGATGTCACAATGTATTGTCAGCAGATCATAGTATCCAGGATTCCTTTATAATGTCACAATGTATGGTCAGCAGATAATAGTATCCTGGATTCCAATAAGCCATCACAATGTATGGCTAGCAGATGGTAGTATCCTGGATTCAATCATGACGTCACAATGTATGATCAGCAGATGGTAGTATCCCGGATTCCATTATGATGTCACAATGTATGGTCAGCAGATAATAGTATCCAGGATTCCATTATGATGTCACAATGTATGGTCAGTAGATAATAGTATCCAGGAATCCATTTTGATGTCACAATGTATAGTCAGCACATAATAGTATCCAGGATTCCATTACCATGTCACAATATATGGTCAGCAGATGATAGCATCCAGGATTCCATTATGATGTCACAAAGTATGGCTAGCAGATGGTAATATCCCGGATTCCATTATGATGTCACAATGCATGGTCAGCAGATTATAGTATCCAGGTTTCAATTATGACGTCACAATGTATGGCTAGCAGATGGTAGTATCCTGGATTTAATCATGACATCTCAATGTATGATCAGCAGATGGTAGTATCCCGGATTCCATTATGATGTCACACTGTATGGTCAGCAGATTATAGTTTGGCAGCTTCCATTATGATGTCACAATATATGGCTAGCAGATGGTAGTATCCTGGATTTCATTATGATGTCAAAATGTATGGTAAGAAGATTATAGTATCTGGGATTCCATTATGATGTCACAATGTATGGTCAGTAGATAATATTATCCAGGATTCCATTATGATGTCACAATGTATTGTCAGCTGTTGATAGCATCCAGAATTCCATTATGATGTCACAATGTATTGTCAGCAGATAATAGTATCCAGGATTCCATTATAATGTCACAATGTATAGTAAGCAGACAATAGTATACGGGAATGCATTATGATGTCACAATGTATGGTCAGCAGATAATAGTGTCCTGTATTCCATTAAGCCGTCACAATGTATGGTCAGCAGATGGTAGTATCCTGGATTCAATCTTGACGTCACAATGTATGTGTCACGGCTGTATGTGAGCAACAATAGTAATACACAGTACAGAGCTATTGACTGGACCCAGAACTAGGGAGGATAAAGGGTGACCCCTGTCCGACCCTCAATGCTCTCCCTATTCTGCTAAAGCACATGCCCGGATCCCAATGGCGGAACGAGGCATGCCCACGTGCCTAAGACTAATGACCACTGTAACCCCTACAATAGTGGAAGGGGCACGGCCACCAGTGCCCTACTCAGTATATGGAGGGAACCGTGGCCACCTCAGATCCAGTCAGAAATAAACAGGAACACAACAATGTCTGCACACTTAGCTGGAGGTGTTGCAGCCGCAGAGAAGACGGATCCAAGGACAGGCTGGCAATATCCGGAGTGCTAGCTGCAGCAGAACACAGGTCCAGTGAACTGATAGCCACAAGAGAAGAAACTAAAGCAAGAGCTACAACTGAAGTGAGAACTATAATCCACATCCTATCATAGGAGGAGGGGTGATATAAAGAGAGGGAAATCAAACACATGAAGAACAGCTGTGGTGAAAGAAACCAAAAGTAAACAGAGTAGTGAGAACTCCTCCCAGCTCTAGTAGTGACATCATCACAGGGGTGGAGAAACAGAGCTGTGAGAACGTCCCAAAGCTCTGGTAGTGACAGTATGATCAGCAAATGGTAGTATACCGGATTCCATTATGATGTCACAATGCATGGTCAGCAGATAATAGTATCCAGGATTCCATTATGATGTCACAATGTATGGCTAGCAGATGGTAGTATCACAGATTCAATTATGATGTCACAATGTATGGTCAGCAGATAATAGTATCCAGGATTCCTTTATAATGTCACAATGTATGGTCAGCATATGGTAATATCCCGGATTCCATTATGATGTCACAATGAATGGTCAGCAGATAATTGTATTCCGGATTCCATTATGATGTTACAATGCATAATCAGCAGATAGTAGTATCCCGGATTCCATTATGACGTCACAATGTATGGTTAGCAAATAATAGTATCCTGGATTCCATTATGATGTCACAATGTATGTTCAGCAGATGATAGTATCCCGGATTCCATTATGATGTCACAATGCATGGTCAGCAGATAATAGTATCCAGGATTCCATTATGATGTCACAATGTATGGCTAGCACATGTTAGTATCCCAGATTCCATTATGACCTCACAATGTATGGTCAGCAGATTATAGTATCCAGGATACCATTATGATGTCACAATGTATGGCGAGCAGATAATAGTATCTTGGATTCCATTATGGCGTCAAAATGTATGGTGAGCAGATAATAGTATACAGGAATGCATTATGATGTCGCAATGTATGGTCAGCAGATAATAGTATCCAGGATTCCAATAAGCCATCACAATGTATGGCTAGCAGATGGTAGTATCCTGGATTTTATTATGATGTCACAATGTATGGTCAGCAGACAATAGTATACGGAAATGCATTATGATGTTACTATGTATGGTCAGCAGATAATAGTATCCAGGATACCATAATGATGTCACAATGTATTTTCAGTAGATAATATTATCCAGGATTCCATTATGATGTCACAATGTATTGTCAACAGATAATAGTATCCAGAATTCCTTTATTTGTGGTCATGGCTACGCCCAAGAGATATCTGAAGAACCCTAGGGAGAGCAACAACGGGAACAACCTAATCCAGCTAGGTGTGTCTTAGCTAACCCGACTAAATGGCTTGTTGTGTGCCCTAAGCCATGATCGTGGGTTGGCCTATAAGTGGGCATACCCTCTGGAAATGAGAAGGTAAGGGAGGGAGGGTGGGGCACCTGAGAACCCACGTCTGTGAGTGAGGCTGTGGCTCGTATATGAAGAGCCTCCGCCCCTCCCACAAATGCAGGCTGACTAATCAGCCTTACCAACTTGTGGTCATGGCTACGGCCAAGAGATATCTGAAGAACCCTAGGGAGAGCAACAACGGGAACAACCTAACTCAGCCAGGTGTGTCTTAGCTAACCCAACTAAATGGCTTGTTGTGTGCCCTAAGCCATGATCGTTGGTTGGCCTATAAGTTGGAAAAAACTAAGCCAAGTAGGGTAGAAGAGGAACTCGAATGGCATGTGCAAACTAATCCCCAAGCCAACTGCAAGGCGTCAGGGATCTAGAGCGAAAAATTCAGGGTGTATGAGGCAAGCAAAATAAGGCTAAATATATATATTGGGTACACGTCCCTATGATATAACAAGCAAAAATATTAAAGAGGACGCTTAAAATGGAGCAAAATAATAAATTTTATTCGTGCTCATATTGGAAAGGGGTGAAACCTATATAAATTAACTAGGACTAACCCTTCTGTCCTGATTAGTCTGACCTCATATATAAATAGTGACACTGCCTAATGAGTAGTGATGAGCGGCAGGTGCCATATTCGATTTCGACGAAATTCGCGAATATTTGATAGAATATTCATTTTATATTCGTCGAAATCGAATATTCGTCATTATTCTTGTTATCGCGATTAATATGCGATTTAAATAATCGCGTATTGCGATTTTAACTTAAAGGCTACTCTCCTATTGAAATAGCAATGCGATTAATTCAAGTTATAATAATCGAATTTCGATTTTAACTTACCACTGCTATATTCCATATTCGTTAATTCTAGCCTAATATGGAATATAGCAGTGCTAAGTTAAAATCGAAATTCGATTATTATAACCATCACCATGGGAACGTCTCCATATACTAGAATGTACTGTCGGATTTGAGAATTACGTGAAAAATCGCAAATCGATTATTTCAAGTTATAATAATCGAATTTCGATTTTAACTTAGCACTGCTATATTTAATTCTAGCCTAATATGGAATATAGCAGTGCGAAGTTAAAATCGAAATTCGATTATTATAACTTGAATTAATCGAATTGCGATTTCAACTTGGACCTGGTTTACTATGGTTGACTTGGTAGAATTAGCGAATATGACGAATGTATTCGTCATATTCCACAAAACGAATATAACGAATGTATTCGTCATATTCCACAAAACGAAGATAACGAAGTATTCTGCATCTTCGTTTTAGCTACCTATTCATCAACTTCGCTAATTCTAGCAATCATATAGGAAAGTTTACTATAGAGACAGCTAAGTTTAATTTGCTATGCGATTATATTACTTTGATTTTTTTTTATAAATAGAATAATTATAATAATTATCATTATAATTATTCTATTTTTTTTTTTTTAAAAAGCAGTCATATAATCGCATAGCGAATTAAACTTAGCTGTCTCTATAGTAAACTTTCCTATATGATTGCTAGAATTAGCGAAGTTGATGAATAGGTAGCTAAAACGAAGATGCAGAATACTTCGTTTTCTTCGTTTTGTGGAATATGACGAATACATTCGTTATATTCGTTTTGTGGAATATGACGAATACATTCGTCATATTCGCTAATTCTACCAAGTCAACCATAGTAAACCAGGTCCAAGTTGAAATCGCAATTCGATTAATTCAAGTTATAATAATCGAATTTCGATTTTAACTTCGCACTGCTATATTCCATATTAGGCTAGAATTAAATATAGCAGTGCTAAGTTAAAATCGAAATTCGATTATTATAACTTGAAATAATCGAATTGCGATTTTTCACGTAATTCTCAAATCCGACAGTACATTCTAGTATATGGAGACGTTCCCATGGTGATGGGGACGCTCCATGAGCACGGAAGGCGGCAGAAGCGGCAACGGGCACTGACTGGAGCAGCCAGGAAGCCAGGAATCCAAAGGACAGGTAAGAACTACTTTAGGGAAGTGGGAAAGAAGAAAATATAACAATAAAAAAAAATAAAAAATTCAAGTTATAATAATCGAATTTCGATTTTAACTTAGCACTGCTATATTCCATATTAGGCTAGAATTAACTAATATGGAATATAGCAGTGCTAAGTTAAAATCGAAATTCGATTATTATAACTTGAATTAATCGCATTGCTATTTCAATAGGAGAGTAGCCTTTAAGTTAAAATCGCAATACGCGATTATTTAAATCGCATATTAATCGCGATAACAAGAATAATGACGAATATTCGATTTTGACGAATATAAAATGAATATTCTATCGAATATTCGCGAATTTCGTCGAAATCGAATATGGCACCTGCCGCTCATCGCTAGTAAACACAGCTCTCACAGTGAGCAGAGCAGACATGGTATATCAGTCGACGCATGAACGCAGCACTGGTTGTGAGTGGAGCAAGGTGTGAACACCAGGGTGGTGCGTCCCGAGAATAAAAATGGAGTAACAGTAGCAGCTGTAAGCCGAGTACACAACATGTAATAACAGGAGTGTAATACGGATCCGGCTGGGTACGGAATGAGATGTAACAGCCAACAGGTGACCGCAGCTTGAATGTGAGACCAATCTGAGTGAATACGAACCAAGAGTAGGAAAGTGCTGGACAGTAAAGACGTGCGGATGCAGCATAAAGACATGAAATAAAAGCCAAAAGTGTAAATGCCGCTCAGGATAAGAGCATAAAAGTGCGGCAGGGTTTTTAAGTACATGGAGCAGTGAAATACGTGAAGACTAAAGATGGTGGTAGCAGGGGGAGGGGGAGACACGTGGCAAGGAACAGCTACAGCAAGAGGCCTAAACAATAAACGTTGCATCCGATCTCCAAACATGACTTCACGTGCAGCCCGGGTAACTCTTCCTTTACAGCAAACCGACTGAAGTAACTTTTCATACGAGATGAACAAAGCAAAGTAAAACTTGTAAGATTTATAGGAACTAACTCCTATTACCAACAAAGTTGAAAAAAAAATAGAAGTATTTAGCCCCAACGAACAAACCTGAGGTAGCAGATTCTGAGGCGAAGCCTCCCGTTCGCTAGCAAAGTCGGTTCCGACCGGCCAGGAGAGACGGCCCCGGCCCAACCTACTTACATAGTATGGCGCATGCATACCATGGTAGCAGAGAGCAAAATAACAAGCTCTATTCTGGCTCCATGCTGCAAAGAAAGAATTCTACCACCAGAGAAGCTAGTTTGCTAATGACAACCAGCGGCAGCTGTGCGCCTAAGAACCCACACCTGTGAGTGAGGCTGTGGCTCGTATATGATAAGCCTCCACCCCTCCCACAAATGCAGGCTGACTAATCAGCCTTACCAACAATGTCACAATGTATGGTCAGAAGACAATAGTATACGGGAATGCATTATGATGTCACAATGTATGGTCAGCAGATAATAGTATCCAGGATTCCATTATGACGTCACAATGTATGGCTAGCAGATGGTAGTATCCTGGATTCAATCATGACTTCACAATGTATGTTCAGAAGATGATAGTATCCTGGATTCCATTATGATGTCACAATGTATGATCAGCAGATGGTAGTATCCAGGATTCCATTATGACGTCACAATGTATGGGCAGCAGATAATAGTTTCGCGGATTCCATTATGATGTCACAATGTATGGCTAGCAGATAGTAGTATCCTGGATTTCATTATGATGTCACAATGTATGGTCAGCAGATAATAGTATCCAGGATTCCATTATGATGTCACAATGTATGATCAGTAGATAATAGTATCCAGGAATCCATTTTGATGTCACAATGTATAGTCAGCAGATAATAGTATCCAGGATTCCATTACCATGTCACAATATATGGTCAGCAGATGATAGCATCCAGGATTACATTATGATGTCACAAAGTATGCTAGCAGATGGTAATATCCCGGATTCCATTATGACGTCACAATGTATGGTCAGCAGATGATAGTATCCCAGATTCCATTATGATGTCACAATGCATGGTCAGCAGATAATAGTCTCCAGGATTCCATTATGACATCACAATGTATGGCTAGCAGATAGTAGTATCCTGGATTCAATCATGACGTCACAATGTATGATCAGCAGATGGTAGAATCCCGAATTCCATTATGATGTCACAATGTATGGTCAGCAGGATATAGTTTCGCGGATTCCATTATGATGTCACAATGTATGGCTAGCAGATGGTAGTATCCCGGATTCCATCATAATGTCACAATGTATGGTCAGCAGATTATAGTATCCTGGATTTCATTATGATGTCACAATGTATGGTCAGTAGATAATAGTATCCAGGATTCCATTATGATGTTACAATGTATGGTCAGTAGATAATAGTATCCAGGAATCCATTTTGATGTCACAATGTATAGTCAGCAGATAATAGTATCCAGAATTCCATTATCATGTCACAATATATGGTCAGCTGATGATAGTATCCCGGATTCCATTATAATGTCACAATGTATGGTCAGCAGATATTAGTATCACGGATTCCATTATGACGTCACAATGTATGGTCAGCAGATTATAGTGTCCAGGATTCCATTATGATGTCACAATGTATGGCAAGCAGATGGTAGTATCCCAGATTCCATTATGATGTCACAATGTATGGTCAGCAGGATATAGTTTTGCGGATTCCATTATGATGTCACAATGTATGGTCAGCAGATAATAGTATCCAGGATTCCATTATGATGTTACAATGTATGGTCAGTAGATAATAGTATCCAGGAATCCATTTTGATGTAACAATGTATAGTCAGCAGATAATAGTATCCAGAATTCCATTATCATGTCACAATATATGGTCAGCTGATGATAGTATCCCGGATTCCATTATGATGTCACAATGTATGGTCTGCAGATGATAGTATCCAGGATTCCATTATGATGTCACAATGTATGGAAAGCAGATGGTAGTATCCCAAATTCCATTATGATGTCACAATGTAAGGTCAGCAGATAATTGTATCCAGGATTGCATTATGAAGTCATATGTAAGGCTAGCAGATGGTAGTATACTGGCTTTAATTATGACTTCACAATGTATGGTCAGCAGATCATAGTATCCCGGATTCCATTATGACGTCACAATGTATGGTCAGCAGATTATAGTATCCCGGATTCCATTATTATATCACAATGTATGGTTAGCAGATGGTAGTATCCTGGATTTCATTATGATGTCACAATGTATGGTCAGCGGATAATAGTATCCAGGATTCCATTATGATGTCACAATGTATGGCTAGCAGATGGTGGTATCCCGTAATTCCTCTATGATGTCACAATGTATGTTCAGAAGATGATAGTATAAAGGATTCCATTATGATGTCACAATGTATGGTCAGCAGATAATAGTATCCACTATTCCATTATGATGTCACAATGTATGGCTAGCAGATGGTAGTATCCCGGATTCCATTATGATGTCACAATGTATGGTAAGCAGATGATAATATCCCGGATTCCATTATGATGTCACAATGAATGGTCAGCAGATAATAGTATTCCGGATTCCATTATGATGTTACAATGCATAATCAGCAGATAGTAGTATCCCGGATTCCATTATGACGTCACAATGTATGGTTAGCACATAATAGTATCCTGGATTCCATTATGATGTCACAATGTATAGTCAGCAGATGGTAGTATCCCGGATTCCATTATGATGTCACAATGCATGGTCAGCAGATATTAGTATCCAGGATTCCATTATGATGTCACAATGTATGGCGAGCAGATGGTAGTATCCCAGATTCCATTATGATGTCACAATGTATGGTCAGCAGATAATAGTATCCAGGTTTCCATTATGACGTCACAATGTAAGGCTAGCAGATGGTAGTATACTGGATTCAATTATGACTTCATAATGTATGGTCAGCAGATGGTAGTATCCCGGATTCCATTATGACGTCACAATGTATGGTCAGCAGATTATAGTATCCAGGATTCCATTATGATGTCACAAGGTATGGTCAGAAGATGGTAGTATCTCGGATTCCATTATGATGTCACAATGTATGGTCAGCAGATAATAGTATCCAAGATTCCATTATGATGTCACAATATATGGCTAGCAGATGGTAGTATCCAGGATTCCATTATGATGTCACAATGTATGGCTAGCAGATGGTGGTATCCCGGATTCCTCTATGACGTCACAATGTAATTTCAGAAGATGATAGTGTCCAGGATTCCATTATGATGTCACAATGTATGGTCAGCAAATAAAAGTATCCACTATTCCATTATGATGTCACGATGTATGGTCAGCAGATGGTAGTATCCCGGATTCCATTATTATGTCACAATTAGGGATGAGCGAACCCGAACTGTATAGTTCGGGTTCGTACCGAATTTTGGGGTGTCCGTGACACGGACCCGAACCCGAACATTTTCGTAAAAGTCCGTGTTCGGGTTCGGTGTTTGGCGCTTTCTTGGCGCTTTTTGAAAGGCTGCAAAGCAGCCAATCAACAAGCGTCATACTACTTTCCCCAAGAGGCCATCACAGCCTTGCCTACTATTGGCATGGCTGTGATTGGCCAGTGCAGCATGTGACCCAGCCTCTATATAAGCTTGGGTCACGTAGCGCTGCACGTCACTCTGCTGATTCAAGCATAGGGAGAGGTTGCTGCTGCGACGTTAGGGCGAGATTAGGCAGATTAACTCCTCCAAAAGACTTCATTCTGTGATCGATCTCCAGCTGTGGATCATTGAAGTGCTAATATCGACTTGCTCACTTTTTTTAGGCTGCCCAGAGCGTTTTTAGATCACTTTTTTCTGGGGTGATCGGCGGCCATTTTGTGGCTTGTGGTGCGCCAGCACAAGCTACCACCAAGTGCTTTTAACCATCAATAGTGTGGTTATTTTTTGCTATATCTTACATCAGCTGCAGGCTGAGCCTGTGTCACCGAAGTGCATTTAACCATCAACAGTCTGGTTATTTTTTGGCCATATACTACATCAGGTGCAGGCTGAGCCTGTGTCACCCAAGTGCATTTAACCATCAACAGTGTGGTTATTTTTTTGCCATATACTACATCAGGTGCAGGCTGAGCCTGTGTTACCCAAGTGCATTTAACCATCAACAGTGTGGTTAATTTTTGGCCATATACTACATCAGGTGCAGGCTGAGCCTGTGTCACCCAAGTGCATTTAACCATCAACAGTGTGGTTAATTTTTGGCCATATACTACATCAGGTGCAGGCTGAGCCTGTGTCACCCAAGTGCATTTAACCATTAATAGTGTGGTTATTTTTTGGCCAAATACTACATCAGGGGCAAGTTGAGCCCAGCGCCTAAAAAATAGACCTGACATTTCTATTCAGCCAAATCTGTACTGTTTTAGCTGGTCAAGTTATTTGTAGTGACCGTAAAAGCACAGTTTTTGTTCTGGGGTGAAAAACTATTCCAGAATTTGACATTCTCAAAATAAGTAGTTTATGCTATATGAGGCCTACTTGAAATCTTTCCCAAAAAGGATATCTTAGATTCAAGGTGCTGATAGTGTCATTCAGAAAAAACTTAACACACACGCTACCGTGCAGATACAAGTCTAATTCTGTGATTAAACGTATACCTGTCACACAGCGCAAAAAAAATAGGCCTCACATTTCTATTCAACCAAATCTGTACTGTTTTAGCTGGTCAAATTATTTGTAGTGACCGTAAAAGCACAGTTTTTGTTCTGGGTTGAAAAACTATTCCCAATTTTATGATTCTCAAAATAAGTAGTTTCTGCTATATCCGGCCTACTTTAAATCTATCCCAAAAAGGATATCTTAGATTCAAGGTGCTGATAGTGTCATTCAGAAAAACTTAACACACACGCTACCGTGCAGATACAAGTCTAATTCTGTGATTAAAGGTATATCTGTCACACAGCGCAAAAAAAGTAGGCCTCACATTTCTATTCAACCAAATCTGTACTGTTTTAGCTGGTCAAGTTATTTGTAGTGACCGTAAAAGCACAGTTTTTGTTCTGGGTTGAAAAACTATTCCCAAATTTGCCATTCTCAAAATTGTGGTGAACGGGAACAATGAGGAAAACATCTAACAAGGGACGCGGACGTGAACATGGTTGTGGTGGTGTTCTTGGACCCTCTGGTGCTGGGAGAGGACGTGGCCGTTCTGCCACAGCCACACGTCCTAGTGAACCAACTACCTCAGGTCCCAGTAGCCAGCAGAATTTACAGCGATATTTGGTGGGGCCCAATGCCGTTCTAAGGATGGTAAGGCCTGAGCAGGTACAGGCATTAGTCAATTGGGTGGCCGACAGTGGATCCAGCACGTTCACATTATCTCCCACCCAGTCTTCTGCAGAAAGCGCACAGATGGCGCATGAAAACCAAGCCCATCGGTCTGTCACATCACCCCCATGCATATCAGGGAAACTGTCTGAGCCTCAAGTTATGCAGCAGTCTCTTATGCTGTTTGAAGACTCTGCTGCCAGGGTTACCCAAGGGCATCCACCTAGCCCTTCCCCAGGGGTGGAAGAGATAGAATGCACTAACGCACAACCACTTATTTTTCCTGATGATGAGGACATGGGAATACCACCTCAGCACGTCTCTGATGATGACGAAACACAGGTGCCAACTGCTGCGTCTTTCTGCAGTGTGCAGACTGAACAGGAGGTCAGGGATCAAGACTGGGTGGAAGACGATGCAGGGGACGATGAGGTCCTAGACCCCACATGGAATGAAGGTCGTGCCACTGACTTTCAGAGTTCGGAGGAAGAGGCAGTGGTGAGACCGAGCCAACAGCGTAGCAAAAGAGGGAGCAGTGGGCAAAATCAGAACACCCGCCGCCAAGAGACTCCGCCTGCTACTGACCGCCGCCATCTGGGACCGAGCACCCCAAAGGCAGCTTCAAGGAGTTCCCTGGCATGGCACTTCTTCAAACAATGTGCTGACGACAAGACCCGAGTGGTTTGCACGCTGTGCCATCAGAGCCTGAAGCGAGGCATTAACGTTCTGAACCTTAGCACAACCTGCATGACCAGGCACCTGCATGCAAAGCATGAACTGCAGTGGAGTAAACACCTTAAAAACAAGGAAGTCACTCAGGCTCCCCCTGCTACCTCTTCTGCTGCTGCCGCCTCTGCCTCTACTGCTGCTGCCGCCGCCTCGGCCTCTTCCTCCGCCTCTGGAGGAACGTTGGCACCTGCCGCCCAGCAAACATGGGATGTACCACCAACACAACCACCTGCGTCACCAAGCATCTCAACCATGTCACACGGCAGCGTTCAACTCTCCATCTCACAAACATTTGAGAGAAAGCGTAAATTCCCACCTAGCCACCCTCGATCCCTGGCCCTGAATGCCAGCATTTCTAAACTACTGGCCTATGAAATGCTGTCATTTAGGCTGGTGGACACAGACAGCTTCAAACAGCTCATGTCGCTTGCTGTCCCACAGTATGTTGTTCCCAGCCGGCACTACTTCTCCAAGAGAGCCGTGCCTTCCCTGCACAACCAAGTGTCCGATAAAATCAAGTGTGCACTGCGAAACGCCATCTGTGGCATGGTCCACCTAACCACAGATACGTGGACCAGTAAGCACGGCCAGGGACGCTATATGTCCCTAACTGCACACTGGGTAAATGTAGTGGCGGCTGGGCCCCAGGCGGAGAGCTGTTTGGCGCACGTACTTCCGCCGCCAAGGATCGCAGGCAACATTCTTTGCCTCCTGTCTCCTCCTCCTACTACTCAGCTTCCTCCTCCTCTTCTTCCACCTGCTCATCCAGTCAGACACACACCTTCACCACCAACTTCAGCACAGCCCGGGGTAAACGTAAGCAGGCCGTTCTGAAACTCATATGTTTGGGGGACAGGCCCCACACCGCACAGGAGTTGTGGCGGGGTATAGAACAACAGACCAACGAGTGGTTGCTGCCGGTGAGCCTCAAGCCCGGCCTGGTGGTGTGCGATAATGGGCGAAATCTCGTTGCAGCTCTGGGACTAGCCGGTTTGACGCACATCCCTTGCCTGGCGCATGTGCTGAATTTGGTGGTGCAGAAGTTCATTCGCAACTACCCCGACATGTCAGAGCTGCTGCATAAAGTGCGGGCCGTCTGTTCGCGCTTCCGGCGTTCACACCCTGCCGCTGCTCGCCTGTCTGCGCTACAGCGTAACTTCAGCCTTCCCGCTCACCGCCTCATATGCGACGTGCCCACCAGGTGGAACTCCACCTTGCATATGCTGGACAGACTGTGCAAGCAGCAGCAGGCCATAGTGGAGTTTCAGCTGCAGCACGCACGGGTCAGTTGCACTGCGGATCAGCCCCACTTCACCACCAATGACTGGGCCTCCATGCGAGACCTGTGTGCCCTGTTGCGCTGTTTCGAGTACTCCACCAACATGGCCAGTGGCGATGACGCCGTTATCAGCGTTACAATACCACTTCTATGTCTCTTTGAGAAAACACTTAGGGCGATGATGGAAGAGGAGGTGGCCCAGGAGGAAGAGGAGGAAGAGGGGTCATTTTTAGCACTTTCAGGCCAGTCTCTTCGAAGTGACTCAGAGGGAGGTTTTTTGCAACAGCATAGGCCAGGTACAAATGTGGCCAGACAGGGCCCACTACTGGAGGACGAGGAGGACGAGGATGAAGAGGAGGTGGAGGAGGATGAGGATGAAGCATGTTCACAGCGGGGTGGCACCCAAAGCAGCTCGGGCCCATCACTGGTGCGTGGCTGGGGGGAAACACAGGACGATGACGATGCGCCTCCCACAGAGGACAGCTTGTCCTTACCTCTGGGCAGCCTGGCACACATGAGCGACTACATGCTGCAGTGCCTGCGCAACGACAGCAGAGTTGCCCACATTTTAACGTGTGCGGACTACTGGGTTGCCACCCTGCTGGATCCCCGCTACAAAGACAATGTGCCCACCTTACTTCCTACATTGGAGCGTGATAGGAAGATGCGCGAGTACAAGCGCACGTTGGTAGACGCGCTACTGAGAGCATTCCCAAATGTCACAGGGGAACCAGTGGAAGCCCAAGGCGAAGGCAGAGGAGGAGCAAGAGGTCGCCAACGCAGCTGTGTCACGGCCAGCTCCTCTGAGGGCAGGGTTAGCATGGCAGAGATGTGGAAAAGTTTTGTCACCACGCCACAGCTAACTGCACCACCACCTGATACGGAACGTGTTAGCAGGAGGCAACATTTCACTAACATGGTGGAACAGTACCTGTGCACACCCCTCCACGTACTGACTGATGGTTCGGCCCCATTCAACTTCTGGGTCTCCAAATTGTCCACGTGGCCAGAGCTAGCCTTTTATGCCTTGGAGGTGCTGGCCTGCCCGGCGGCCAGCGTTTTGTCTGAACGTGTATTCAGCACGGCAGGGGGCGTCATTACAGAAAAACGCAGCCGCCTGTCTACAGCCAATGTGGACAAGCTGACGTTCATAAAAATGAACCAGGCATGGATCCCACAGGACCTGTCCATCCCTTGTGCAGATTAGATATTAACTACCTCCCCTTAACAATATATTATTCTACTCCAGGGCACTTCCTCATTCAATCCTATTTTTATTTTCATTTTACCATTATATTGCGGGGCAACCCAAAGTTGAATGAACCTCTCCTCTGTCTGGGTGCCGGGGCCTAAATGTGTGACAGTGGCCTGTTCCAGTGGTGGGTGACGTGAAGCCTGATTCTCTGCTATGACATGAAGACTGATTCTGTGCTGACATAAGGCCAGATTCTCTGTTACGGGACCTCTCTCCTCTGCCTGGGTGCCTGGGCCTAAATATGTGACAGTGGCCTGTTCCAGTGGTGGGTGACGTGAAGCCTGATTCTCTGCTATGACATGAAGACTGATTCTGTGCTGACATAAGGCAAGATTCTCTGTTACGGGACCTCTCTCCTCTGCCTGGGTGCCTGGGTCTAAATTTGTGACAGTGGCCTGTTCTAGTGGTGGGTGACATGAAGCCTGATTCTCTGCTATGACATGAAGACTGATTCTGCGCTGACATAAGGCCAGATTCTCTGTTACGGGACGTCTCTCCTCTGTCTGGGTGCCGGGGCCTAAATGTGTGACAGTGGCCTGTTCCAGTGGTGGGTGACGTGAAGCCTGATTCTCTGCTATGACATGAAGACTGATTCTGTGCTGACATAAGGCCAGATTCTCTGTTACGGGACCTCTCTTCTCTGCCTGGGTGCCTGGGCCTAAATATGTGACAGTGGCCTGTTCCAGTGGTGGGTGACGTGAAGCCTGATTCTCTGCTATGACATGAAGACTGATTCTGTGCTGACATAAGGCCAGATTCTCTGTTACGGGACCTCTCTCCTCTGTCTGGGTGCCGGGGCCTAAATATGTGACAGTGGCCTGTTCCAGTGGTGGGTGACGTGAAGCCTGATTCTCTGCTATGACATGAAGACTGATTCTGCGCTGACATGAAGCCAGATTCTCTGCTATGGCATGAAGAGACTGATTCTCTGCTGACATGAAGCCAGATTCTTTGCTATGGCATGAAGAGACTGATTCTCTGATGATGTGAAGCCAGATTCTTTGCTATGGGACCTCTGTCCAATTGATATTGGTTAATTTTAAATTTTTAAAATTTTATTTTAATTAATTTCCCTATCCACATTTGTTTGCAGGGGATTTACCTACATGTTGCTGCCTTTTGCAACCCTCTAGCTCTTTCCTGGGCTGTTTTACAGCCTTTTTAGTGCCCAAAAGTTCAGGTCCCCATTGACTTCAATGGGGTTCGGGTTCGGGACGAAGTTCGGGTCGGGTTCGGATCCCGAACCCGAACTTTTCCGGGAAGTTCGGCCGAACTTCTCGAACCCGAACATCCAGGTGTTCGCTCAACTCTAGTCACAATGTATGGCTAGCAGATGGTAGTATCCTGGATACCATTATGATGTCACAATGTATGGTCAGCAGATGGCAATATCCCGGATTCCATTATGATGTCACAATGAATGGTCAGCAAATAATGGTATTCCAGATTCCATTATGATGTTACAATGCATAATCAGCAGATAGTAGTATCCCGGATTCCATTATGACGTCACAATGTATGATTAGCACATTATAGTATCCTGGATTCCATTATGATGTCACAATGTATGGTCAGCAGATGGTAGTATCCCGGATTCCATTATTATGTCACAATGCATGGTTAGCAGATAATAGTATCCATGATTCCATTATGTTGTCACAATGTATGGCTAGCAGATGGTAGTATCCCGAAATCCATCATGATGTCACAATGTATGGTCAACAGATAATAGTTTTCCCGGATTCCATTATGATGTCACAATGCATGGTCAGCAGATGGTAGTATCCCGGATACCATTATGACCTCACATTTTATGGTCAGCAGATAATAATATCCAGAATTCCTTTATGATGTCACACTGTATGGCTAGCCGATGGTAGTATTCCGGATTCCATTATGACGTCACAATGTATGGTCAGCAGATGATAGTATCCCGGATTCCATTATGATGTCACAATGCATGGTCAGCAGATAATGGTATCCAAGGTTCCATTATGATGTCACAATGTATGGTAAGCATATGGTAATATCCCGAATTCCATTATAATGTCTCAATGAATGGTCAGCAGATAATGGTATTCCGGATTCCATTATGATGTTACAATGCATAATCAGCAGATAGTAGTATCCCGGAATCCATTATGACGTCACAACGTATGGTTAGCACATAATAGTATCCTGGATTCCATTATGATGTCACAATGTATGGTCAGCAGATAATAGTATCCACTATTCCATTATGATGTCACAATGTACGGTGAGCAGATAGTAATATCCTGGATTCCATTATGATGTCACAATGTATGGTTAACAGATAATAGTTTCCCGGTTTCCATTATGATGTCATAATGCAAGGTCAGCAGATGGTAGTATCCCGGATTCCTTTATGACGTCACATTTTATGGTCAGCAGATAATAATATCCAGGATTCCTTTATGATGTTACAATGTATGGCTAGCAGATGGTAGTATTCCGGATTCCATTATGACATCACAATGTATTGTGAGCAGATGATAGTATCCCGGATTCCATTATGATGTCACAATGCATGGTCAGCAGATAATAGTATCCAGGGTTCCATTGTGATGTCACAATGTATGGCTAGCAGATTGTAGTATCCCGGATTCCATTATGATGTCACAATGTATGGTCAGCATATTGTAATATCCCGGATTCCATTATAATGTCACAATGAATGGTCAGCAGATAATGGTATTCCGGATTCCATTATGATGTCACAATGCATGGTCAGCAGATAATAGTATCCATTATTCCATTATGATGTCACAATGTATGGCTAGCACATGTTAGTATCCCGGATACCATTATGACGTCACAATGTATGGTCAGCAGATATAAGTATCACGGATTCCATTATGATGTCACAATGTATGGTCTGCAGATTATAGAATCCAGGATTCCATTATGATGTCACAATGTATGGTGAGCAGATGGTAGTATCCCAGATTCCATTATGATGTCATAATGTATGGCTAGCAAATGGTAGTATCCCAGATTCCATTATGACGTCACAATGTATGGTCAGCAGATAATAGTATCCAGGATTCCATTATGATATCACAATGTATGGCTAGCAGATGGTAGTATCCCGGATTCCATCATGATGTCACAATGTACGGTCAGCAGATAGTAATATCCCGGATTCCATTATGATGTCACAATGTATGGTCAACAAATTAGAGTTTCCTGGATTCCATTATGATGTCACAATGTATGGTCAGTAGATGTTAGTATCCCGGATTCCCTTATGACATCACAATGTATGGTCAGCAGATTATAGTATCCCGGATTCCATTATGATGTCACAATGTATGGTCAGCAGATGGTAGTATCTTGGATTCCATTATGATGTCACAATGAATGGTCAGCAGATAATAGTATCCAGGATTCTATTATGATGTCACAATATATGGCTAGCAGATGGTAGTATCCTGGATTTCATTATGACGTCACAATGTTTGTTCAGAAGATGATAGTATCCAGGATTCCATTATGATGTCACAATGTATGGTCAGCAGATGGTAGTATCCCGGATTCCATTATGATGTCACAATGTATGGCTAGCAGATGGTAGTATCCCGGATTCCATTATGATGTCACAATGTATGGTCCGCATATGGTAATATCCCGGATTCCATTATGATGTCACAATGAATGGTCAGCAGATAATGGTATTCCGGATTCCATTATGATGTTACAATGCATGGTCAGCAGATAGAAGTATCCTGGATTTCATTATGACGTCACAATGTATGTTCAGAAGATGATAGTATCCAGGATTCCATTATGATGTCACAATGTATGGTCAGCAGATGGTAGTATCCTGGATTCCATTATGATGTCACAATGTATGGCTAGCAGATGGTAGTATCCCGGATTTCATTATGACTTTACAATGCATGTTCAGCAGATGATACTATCCCGGATTCCATTATGATGTCACAATGCATGGTCAGCAGATAATAGTATCCAGGATTCCTTTATAATGTCACAATGTATGGTCACCAGACAATAGTATACGGGAATGCATTATAATGTCACAATGTATGGTCAGCAGATAATAGTATTCAGGATTCCATTATGACGTCACAATGTATGGCTAGCAGATGGTAGTATCCTGGATAAAATCATGACGTCACAATGTATGATCAGTAGATAATAGTATCCAGGAATCCATTTTGATGTCACAATGTATAGTTAGCAGATAATAGTATCTATGATTCCATTATGACTTCACAATGTATGGCTAGCAGATGGTAGTATCCTGGATTCAATCATGACGTCACAATGTATGGTCAGCAGATAATAGTATCCAGGAATCCATTTTGATGTCGCAATGTATGGTCAGCAGATAATAGTATCCAGGATTCCATTATGATGTCACAATGTATGGCTAGCAGATGGTAATATCCCAGATTCCATTATGACGTCACAATGTATGATTAGCAGATGATAGTATCCCAGATTCCATTATGATGTCACAATGCATGGTCAGCAGATAATAGTCTTCAGGATTACATTATGATGTCACAATGTATGGCTAGCAGATGGTAGTATCCTGGATTCAATCATGACGTCACAATGTATGATCAGCAGATGGTAGAATCCCCAATTCCATTATGATGTCACAATGTATGGTTTTCAGATTATAGTTTCGCGGATTCAATTATGATGTCACAATGTATGGCTAGCAGATGGTAGTATCCTGGATTTCATTATGATGTCAGAATGTGTGGTCAGCAGATAATAGTTTCCAGAATTCCATTATCATGTCACAATATATGGTCAGCTGATGATAGTATCCCGGAATCCATTATGATGTCACAATGTATGGTCAGCAGATTATAGTTTCGCGGATTCAATTATGATGTTACAATGTATGGTCAGTAGATAATAGTATCCAGGAATCCATTTTGATGTCACAATGTATAGTCAGCAGATAATAGTATCCAGGAATCCATTTTGATGTCACAATGTATAGTCAGCAGATAATAGTATCCAGAATTCCATTATCATGTCACAATATATGGTCAGCTGATGATAGTATCCCGGATTCCATTATGATGTCACAATGTATGGCAAGCAGATGTTAGTATCCCGGATTCCATTATGATGTCACAATGTATGGTCAGCAGATGGTAGTATCTCGGATTCCATTATGATGTCACAATGTATGGTTAGCAGTTAATAGTATCCAGGAATCCATTATGATGTCACAATATATGGCTAGCAGATGGTAGTATCCTGGATTTCATTATGATGTCACAATGTATGGTCAGCAGATAATAGTATCCAGAATTCCATTATGATGTCACAATGTATGGCTAGCAGATGGTAGTATCCCAGATTCCTCTATGACGTCACAATGTATGTTCACAAGATGATAGTATCCAGGATTCTATTATGATGTCACAATGTATGATCAGCAGATAATAGTATCTACTATTCCATTATGATGTCACAATGTATGGTCAGCAGATTGTAGTTTCCCAGATTCCATTATGATGTCACAATGTATGGCTAGCAAATGGTAGTATCCCGGATTCCATTATGATGTCTCAATTTATGGTCAGCATTTTGTAATATCCCGGATTCTATTATGATGTCACAATGAATGGTACGCAGATAATGGTATTCCGGATTCCATTATGATGTTACAATGCATGGTCAGCAGATAGTAGTATCCCGTATTCCATTATGACGTCACAATGTATGATTAGCACATAATAGTATCCTGGATTCCATTGTGATGTCACAATGTATGGTCAGCAGATGGTAGTATCCCGGATTCCATTATGATGTCATAATGCAAGGTCAGCAGATGGTAGTATCCCGGATTCCATTATGACGTCACATTTTATGGTCAGCAGATAATAATATCCAGGATTCCTCTATGACGTCACAATGTATGTTCACAAGATGATAGTATCCAGGATTCTATTATGATGTCACAATGTATGATCAGCAGATAATAGTATCTACTATTCCATTATGATGTCACAATGTATGGTCAGCAGATTGTAGTTTCCCAGATTCCATTATGATGTCACAATGTATGGCTAGCAAATGGTAGTATCCCGGATTCCATTATGATGTCTCAATTTATGGTCAGCATTTTGTAATATCCCGGATTCTATTATGATGTCACAATGAATGGTACGCAGATAATGGTATTCCGGATTCCATTATGATGTTACAATGCATGGTCAGCAGATAGTAGTATCCCGGATTCCATTATGATGTCACAATGTACGGTCAGCAGATAGTAATATCCTGGATTCCATTATGATGTCACAATGTATGGTCAACAGATAATAGTTTCCCGGATTCCATTATGATGTCATAATGCAAGGTCAGCAGATGGTAGTATCCCGGATTCCATTATGACGTCACATTTTATGGTCAGCAGATAATAATATCCAGGATTCCTTTATGATGTCACAATGTACGGCTAGCAGATGGTAGTATTCCGGATTCCATTATGACATCACAATGTATTGTCAGCAGATGATAGTATCCCGGATTCCATTATGATGTCACAATGTATGGTCAGCAGATGGTAGTATCCCTGATTCCATTATGACGTCACACTGTATGGTCAGCAGATGATAGTATCCAGGGTTCCATTATGATGTCACAATGTATGGCTAGCCGATGGTACTATCCCGGATACCATTATGATGTCACAATGTATGGTCAGCATATGGTAATATCCCAGATTCCATTATAATGTCACAATGAATGGTCAGCAGATAATGGTATTCCGGATTCCATTATGATGTCACAATGCATGGTCAGCAGATAATAGTATCCATTATTCCATTATGATGTCACAATGTATGGCTAGCACATGTTAGTATCCCGTATACCATTATGACGTCACAATGTATGTTCAGCAGATTTAAGTATCAGGGATTCCATTATGATGTCACAATGTATGGTCTGCAGATTATAGAATCCAGGATTCCATTATGATGTCACAATGTATGGTCTGCAGATAATAGTATCCAGGATTCTATTATGATGTCACAATGTATGGTCAGCAGATGGTAGTATCCCAGATTCCATTATGATGTCACAATGTATGGTCAGCAGATAATAGTATCTAGGATTCCATTATGACGTCACAATGTAAGGCTAGAAGTTGGTAGTATACTGGATTCAATTATGACTTTACAATGTATGGTCAGCAGATGGTAGTATCTCGGATTCCATTATGATGTCACAATGTATGGTCAGCAGATTATAGTATCCCGAATTTTATTATGATGTCACAATGTATGGTCAGCAGATGGTAGTATCTCGGATTCCATTATGATGTCACAATGTATGGTCAGCAGATAATAGTATCCAGGATTCCATTATGATGTCACAATATATGGCTAGCAGACGGTAGTATCCCGGATTCCATTATGATGTCACAATGTATGGTCAGCAAATAATAGTTTCCCGGATTCCATTATGATGTCACAATGCATGGTCAGCAGATGGTAGTATCCCGGATTCCATTATGACGTCACAATTTATGGTCAGCAGATAATAGTATCCAGGATTCCATTATGATGTCACAATGTATGGCTAGCAGATGGTAGTATCCCGGATTCCATCATGATGTCACAATGTACGGTCAGGAAAAGCGACAAAGAAAGAAATACCACACTGCAGTCGCACATCCAAAAATAAAGCATAATTTTATTCAAACAGACAATTAAACAAATTTAAAAACATGGATGGACAAGGCAAACCCCAAACATGGGAGAATAATTAAAGTGCCGTGGTGCATGAATAATCATATCAAATGACAAGGAAATGTCAAAAAATCCTAGGAAATATACTAATCATGAAGCACAGTGGTAACACATAGAATAGCACAAACCCATCAAGAAGGGGAGCCCAGCAATCCTAACGCGTATCGCCAGTACAAATGCTGGCTTCCTCAGAGATCCATGTTGATGCAAATAACTGTTAAAACCTTTATAGTTCAAATAATTAAGACATAATCATATAAACCTGTGGTAGAAACTAATGATATAGCGGTGGTCTATAGAGGGGGGAAGGAGGAGGGCGGTAGCAAGGTATATGGGTTACCTGGGTCCTCCCCGGTGCATGGTCGTGCGCAGCTCGAATGCCGGAACAAGTCGGCGTGTTGGAAAGATCACTGCGCATGCGCAAGATGGCGACCAAACCGGAACTCGATGCCGTGATGCGTTCCAAAGACCGGAAACGCAGCACGGCATCAACGTCACAGCCGGCCTCCTATCCGCGTCAAGGCAGCCACAGGATCGCAAATAGACAGGCAGCGCAAACAAGCGCAATGCGGTACCTGCAACGATTTATAACTTAAATATATACTTTATATAGTTGGATCAGTGCGATATTCAAAGAATATAAATAAATAAATAAATAAAGTATATATAGGAGGGACGAGTCAAGAGATCTTACATAGTGTGTTTAGGAATCATTATCATTATAATATGCATTGACAAAATTATGCAACTGATATAACTATATGCCCACAAAAAATAAATAATAAATCAGTGAATACATGGGGATAGTGTACATGCAACATAAATACTCTAAAGTCGCGCCACAATTATTTAACATAATATAAGCAAATCCCTCAGGTCATGATTATTGCCACAAAAATAAATACATACTTTAAAAAAAATAAAAAAGTATAATAACAAAATTGTGCATCTAGTATAAATATGATCCCACAAAAGATATAAATAATCAATCAGTGATTACATACAGATAATAATATTATGCAATATCTATGTTATAGATTCCGAAATCACAACACAATTATTTTAACATAATATGGACCAGTACCTCAAGCCATAATTAAGTACCACAAAAAAATAATGCAATAAATACATGAATAAATAGATAAAAAACAACAAATTCATTAAATATCAAAAAATATCCAAAGAGGTTATGTATACAAAAACCATCACATGACCACAACCCCTGTCTCCCTAAGTATGTATATACTATAGATATAATACTCCAATTAATAATATCAATGCCATCAGGGTAATGACGAACCCAGTGGCTGCAGACCATGCACCGGGGAGGGTGGGACCAGCAAAGCAAGCGCAAAATTGTACAGAGAGCACATAAATTACTCATATATAAAATAATAGACAGGCAGACATCGCACATCATGTAATGAAAATTATTATTAATAATACCAAGCCATGCCAGGTAGTACGCAGAGTGTGAAAAGCAAAAAGAAAAAAGAGAAAGATAATGATAAATCAGTATTATAAGTTTAGAGTAATAGTGAGTGCATAAATAGAAGTGCAATGGGCATCCAGGTGGAACACACAACAACATAAGTATGTGTGTGTCCAACTGGAAACCAAGGAATGTGCATGATGCTTTTATGGGTATGCCCCTGTAGGTGTCAGGAACAGGGAGGGACGGGGACCGTCCCCCATAGCCGGACAGCCGCAGAGAAAGTCCACAAAAGGTGAGAGAAGATGAACATAATCCATAAGTCCTCTGTTCCCGTGTTACAGTCTCGTCCAACCTACTTGGACCTAAAAGGGGAAGAAATAAAAGTGAATAGAGTGGGCGTGATATTATACCCAATCAACTGAGTAAAGCATAGATCTGTTCAAAAAGGAACAGAACTTACGGTATGTGTAATATCCAGTGAAAGTGAGCTCCTCATTGAGGCCACCCGGGGCCTGTGAACCAAGGTTGAAGATCCACCTTGATTCTGAGCGGAGCAGACTCCTGGCTATGTGTGTCCCCCTAATATTACCTCGAATAATATCCAACCCAACCACCCGTAAGTCGTCATACCTGCCATTATGGCTATCCAGGAAATGGGTTGCCACTGATGTTAGGGGTTTTTCCCCTTTAGTTCGGTCCCGGTCTGCCAGCCGGATATTCGAAGTATGTTGCTGTACTCTCTTCCTGAGCTCCTGCATGGTCTGGCCCACATAAATCCTGTTACAAGGACAAAGAAGGGCGTAAACTTCATTTTTGGAGCGACAGTTGACATAGTTTTTAAGATTCACCCTGTTGTTTTCTCCATAAATGAAGCTGTCAGAGTTCAACATAAATTGACAAACGTTACAGTCTCCACAAGGATATGTACCTTTGGCTATGCCTCCCCTACCCGTGGTATTCACCGGTCGTTGAAAGTGACTGCGGACAAGGGTGTCTTTGAGGTTTGGAGCCCTCCTTGCTATGATCCTGGGTCTGTCATCGATATGTGTTGCCAGTTTTCCGTCTGCTCGAAGCAAAAACCAATGTGTATTAAGGATCTTGTACAAGTCAGACCACTGGTTATTATATCGAGTGATGACACAGACCTTATTGTCCCGTGATCTAATCTTGGGAACAAATAAGTCCTCCCGTTTAGAATCCTTAGCCCCTTCAAATGCCTTGGATACAACTTTTTGGGGGTAACCTCTCTCATGTAGCCTTAGTGTTAGATCTTGTGCGGCCACTTTGAAGTCATCAAATTCACTACAATTACGTCGCAGGCGTAAAAACTGACCCCTCGGTATACCTTTCTTTAGATGTGTCGGGTTAAAGCTCGCAAAATGTAGTAGATTATTGGTTGCAGAGCTCTTACGAAACAAAGATGTCACAATTCTTGAATCCTGCAACTTAATTCGAAGATCCAAGAAGTCGACCTCAGACTCAGAAATTTTGTGTGTCAAAAAAATATTGAGCGGATTCTCATTTAGGTAACCAATGAAATGTTCGCAGTTCTGTCTGGAACCCTGCCAAAAAAAGATAATATCGTCAATGAAGCGATACCAGCCCACCACATGATCCCTGAACTGGTCCAATGGGTACACCCGGGTGGCCTCCCACCAGCCTAAAAAAAGGTTGGCATAGGAAGGCGCACACCGTGCACCCATGGCCGTACCAGAAATCTGCCTATAAAAGGTACTGTCGAAAACAAAATAGTTGTGTGTGAGCACAAATTCTAATAAGCTCACCAGGAACATGTGGTGGGCTGGGTCGCCAGAGGCAGAGCCGGACAGGAAAAACTTGACAGCCTCATGTCCATCACCATGAGCAATGTTTGAGTACAATGACTCAACGTCACATGTGACCATCAAGGTGCCAGGCGGTAGAACAAAATCGCTCAATTCTTGTATCAGGTGCATGTAGTCCCGAATATACGACCTGAGGCCCAGCACGAATGACTGTAGAAAAAAATCCAAGTAAATGCATGCTTGTTCACAAAGGCCTCCAATACCAGCCACAATAGGGCGGCCTGGTGGGGTCTCTAGATGTTTATGTACCTTAGGCAACATATAAAACGTTGGGGTAATCGGACAGCTTACCTCCAAGAACTGGAGTTCCCGCTTAGTGATGATCCTGATTTCAAACGCTCTCTTCAAGAGTTGGTCTAATTTTTTCTTAAATGTTATAGTCGGATCTGCTGGGATAGGAGTGTAGAAAGCTTTATTACCCAGTTGTCGTTTGGCTTCGGCCATATACATTCCCATATCCCACAAGACGACATTCCCACCTTTGTCAGCTTCCTTTATAACAAAGGATTTATTCTGTTGGAGTTGCCGGATACTGTTGGACTCGGTCACAGCAATGTTTCTTCCTTTAATGGTGTTCCTCTGTAGCTTACAGACTTCTTGTAGGACTGCTTGAAAAAATAGATGTATATTCGGGAACATACTAAGAGAGGGCGTGATGGTGGAGGGTTTGGTCAAACTAAAAAATCTCCTACCTGAATCAATCTCGCTCTCCCTGAGTAGGTCCATTAAATCCAGAAAGACGCCACGTTCATCCTCCGCAAGTTCTTTCACTAATGTCGGTTGAGCATAAAGTAATTTGAAGCAAAGTTGCCTACAAAATAAATAGATGTCCTTAATAACCTCAAATTTATCAAGTGTGCTCATAGGAGAAAATGATAGTCCTTTTTCCAAGATCAGTCTCTCTTTTTCTGACAATATATAGGAAGACAGATTTATAACCTGTAGTGACCCAGTATCCTGAGAGTGTCCGGCTCCTACATACGTTTCGTGTGGGGTGGTATGTAATTGTTGCCCCTGCGCAACTGGGGTCCTCTTTTTTTGGGGTTTACGTAGTCCTCTCCGAGTTCGCTGTCTTCGCTGTTTTCGGATAAAAAATCAATATCACTACCAACATTAGTGGCAGTCTGTTTCATAGTGATGTCATTTGGGTGATTACCCTTAGAGGGTGCCCGTGTGTTACCACTGTGCTTCCACCTAAAGGCCTGCTTTCTTTCATAATCACCCTTATCCCGCTGAAATTTAGATTTCTTGCCCAACATAATATCCTTATCAAATTGTTCCAAAATATCCTTCAATTTGGCCTGAAATGCATCAACCTTTTCTTTATCATGCTGTTCAAGTTTAGCTTCTAACTTAATGAGTCTAAGTTTGGTCCTCTGTAAGAGTCCCCTATCGTGTGTAATAAGCATATCAATAAGAATCTTAGAGCACTGCAAAAGTCCCTGCTCCCAGGTTTCCTTGAAATCGGCAGTAACCTCCCAGGCCGGAAATTTTTGGACCCGCAAGCCCCTGGGGATGATGGAGCACTTGAGATATAGTTATATCAGTTGCATAATTTTGTCAATGCATATTATAATGATAATGATTCCTAAACACACTATGTAAGATCTCTTGACTCGTCCCTCCTATATATACTTTATTTATTTATTTATTTATATTCTTTGAATATCGCACTGATCCAACTATATAAAGTATATATTTAAGTTATAAATCGTTGCAGGTACCGCATTGCGCTTGTTTGCGCTGCCTGTCTATTTGCGATCCTGTGGCTGCCTTGACGCGGATGGGAGGCCGGCTGTGACGTTGATGCCGTGCTGCGTTTCCGGTCTTTGGAACGCATCGCGGCATCGAGTTCCGGTTTGGTCGCCATCTTGCGCATGCGCAGTGATCTTTCCAACACGCCGACTTGTTCCGGCATTCGAGCTGCGCACGACCATGCACCGGGGAGGACCCAGGTAACCCATATACCTTGCTACCGCCCTCCTCCTTCCCCCCTCTATAGACCACCGCTATATCATTAGTCTCTACCACAGGTTTATATGATTATGTCTTAATTATTTGAACTATAAAGGTTTTAACAGTTATTTGCATCAACATGGATCTCTTAGGGAGCCAGCATTTGTACTGGCGATACGCATTAGGATTGCTGGGCTCCCCTTCTTGATGGGTTTGTGCTATTCTATGTGTTACCACTGTGCTTCATGATTAGTATATTTCCTAGGATTTTTTGACATTTCCTTGTCATTTGATATGATTATTCATGCACCACGGCACTTTAATTATTCTCCCATGTTTGGGGTTTGCCTTGTCCATCCATGTTTTTAAATTTGTTTAATTGTCTGTTTGAATAAAATTATGCTTTATTTTTGGATGTGCGACTGCAGTGTGGTATTTCTTTCTTTGTCGCTTTTCATGGTTGTTTCTTGATACCAGGTCTGCACTCCTCTTATCATATATATATTTCCTCGGTGTGCCCCTCATTGTGTAGTTTTGTATACAATGTACGGTCAGCAGATAATAATATCCCGGATTCCATTATGATGTCACAATGTATGGTCAACAGATAATAGTTTCCTGGATTCCATTATGATGTCACAATGTATGGTCAGTAGATGGTAGTATCCCGGATTCCCTTATGACATCACAATGTATGGTCAGCAGATTATAGTATCCCGGATTCCATTATGATGTCACAATGAATGGTCAACAGATAATAGTATCCAGGATTCCATTATGATGTCACAATATATGGCTAGCAGATGGTAGTATCCTGGATTTCATTATGACGTCACAATGTATGTTCAAAAGATGATAGTATCCAGGATTCCATTATGATGTCACAATGTATGGTCAGCAGATGGTAGTATCCCGGATTCCATTATAATGTCACAATGTATGGCTAGCAGATGGTAGTATCCCGGATTCCATTATAATGTCACAATGTATAATCAGCATATGGTAATATCCCGGATTCCATTATGATGTCACAATGAATGGTCAGCAGATACTGGTATTCCGGATTCCATTATGATGTTACAATGCATGGTCAGCAGATATAAGTATCCTGGATTCTATTATGACGTCACAATGTATGGTTAACACATAATAGTATTCTGGATTCCATTATGATGTCACAATGTATGGTCAGCAGATGGTAGTATCCCGGATTCCATTATGACTTTACAATGTATGTTCAGCAGATAATAGTATCCCGGATTCCATTATGATGTCACAATGCATGGTCAGCATATAATAGTATCCAGGATTCATTTATAATGTCACAATGTATGGTCAGCAGACAATAGTATACGGGAATGCATTATTATGTCACAATGTATGGTCAGCAGATAATAGTATTTAGGATTCTATTATGACGTCACAATGTATGGCTAGCAGATGGTAGTATCCTGGATAAAATCATGACGTCACAATGTATGATCAGCAGATAATAGTATCCAGGAATCCATTTTGATGTCACAATGTATAGTTAGCAGATAATAGCAGGGCTTTATTTGTATTGCGGTGGAGTTTTTATTAACATATAATTTTTTAGGTTTGATTCTAAATACTACCTGCAGGTGTCTGGTGTTTCTATGGGGGCAAAATTTTCCAGCTGCCTGAAGTGGTATGGCAGCTACATCGACAACCTGCTGTTTGTTTTGTCGGGCGATGTGGCAGCCATACCAAGCTTTAGAGAATTTTTGAATGGGAGATATAATTATCTTTCCTTTACCCTCCATTATTACTCTAGTTCCAATTTAGTTTTGGGTCTATCTTTGAAGGGCGATTCTGGCAAATTATATCTACTAGTGTTGATCGAGCACCGTAGTACTCGGGTGCTCGGGGGCTCGGGCCGAACACATCGGAAAGTTCAGGTGCTCCACTGAGCACCCGAGTATAATGGAAGTCACTGGGAGAACCCGAGCATTAAACCAGGTACCCCCTGCGCTGAAGAGGGGAGAGTACCTGGTTCATAGGAAAATGTCAGAAATTTATGGAAACACCACCAAAATGGTTCTGTAACAGCATGGGGAGGATATCTGGATGCATCTTGGACTCGCAGGTCGCTGCTGGGAACGATGTTGTCTGAATAGTACGCCACTTTTACAGTGCAAATGCTGCCAAAAATAACAAGGAAGAGGCACTCAGATGCAAACTGTATATCACAAAAAAGGAGGGCCTCATTCACATTGTGGTAAAATTGTTCATGTAGTGCAGGGGTGGCCAAACTTACAGACACAAAGAGGCAAAAAAAAATTATGCATGACTACCAGGAGCCACAAGTTATACATTTACACACGAGTCACCGTATTTTTCACCTAGGTTTTAACAAAGAAAAATAAGAGAAAAACATATTTTTTTCTGATCTGAGGTCTGATAAAAATATTTTTTTCTTATTTTTCATTAGCAGAGAAAAAAGAAAAAATATATTTTTCATCAGACCTCAGATAAGACTCCAAAATCAGATACCCAATCCTCATTTGCCCTAAAATAAGATCCCCAAACCTCATCAGACCCCCAAAATAAGACTCCCAATGCTCGGATCAGACAACACAAATCAGACTCCCAGTGTCAGACCCTCAGTGCTCAGATCTCCCCCTTCTCAGATCTGACCACCCCATGCTCAGACCTGACCAGCCCATGCTCAGATCACCCTTCTCCCATGCTCAGATCCCCTCCCCTTGCTCAGATCAGAACCCCATTACCCAGATAAGGACACCCCCCCCATGCTCAGATCAGAACCCCATTGCCCAGATCAGGACACCCCCCTTCATGCTCAGATCAGACCCCCATGCTCAGTTCTATAATAACAAAAAAAAAAATCTCTCCTGATCAGGCACTGGGCTCCTGCTCGGGCACCTGCTACTCTGCAGGTCTGACGCGCTCTCCACTGTGACCTGATGAACACAACGTCAGGTCATAGTATTTCTCCATGTACTACGCTCTCACACTGTGTGCATCAGGACGTAGTGGAGAGTGAGCTGGAGCTGCAAAGTAGCAACAGTGCCGAACAGGAAAAGAGATCTGAGCATGGGGTGGAGAGTGAGCCGTCGGACTCCTTCCTGGCTCCACAGCTAGAGCCGCAGTTGAAGAAACAAAGAGCCGCACGCGGCTCAAGAGTCACAAGTTGGCCACACCTGATGTAGTGGGACTCCTACACTCATGAAACCTATGCACTAAGCGACTAATTATGATTGATGGCCTGCTGGTGACCCTCAAAAACATTTGGATCAAGGGCCTGCTGATCTGACCATCTAAAACATTATGGGTTAGGTTCTGCTGCCGATTTGGTGACTCTAGTTAACCTGGGGCCGATCACACGTCCCCGTGAGGGCGACAATCCATTCAGATGTCTGGCCTATCAACTTTCAATACTATTGTCAGCACAAACAATCAGTGTTTGATTCAGGAGAGTGAGCCTGAGAAAACGGCTACGGCTACCACATCCAAGCAAGGCAGCATGGGCGCAAATTACCTATTAGGGATAATTAGGTGAGGGCCTGCAGGTAAGCTGACCCAGTAAAAGATTTTAGGTATTTTAGGTGCGGGCCTGCAGGTGAGCTGACCCTGTAAAATATTTTAGGTGCGGGCCTGCAGGTGAGCTGACCCTGTAAAAAATTGTATGCGAGCGCCTGCTGGTGAGATGACCCTATAAAACATTATATGCAAGGGCCTGCAGGTGAGCTGACCCTTTAAAAAAATTAAATGCGAGGGCCTTCAGGTGAGCTGACCCTGTAAAAGATTTGAGTTGCGGGCCTGCTGGTGAGCTGACCATGTAAAATATTTGAGGTGCGGGCCTGCTGGTGAACTGACCCTGTAAAAGATTTGAGGTGCAGGCATGCTGGTGAGCTGACCCTGTAAAAGATTTGGGGTGCGGGCCTGCTCTTGAGCTGAACCAGTAAAATATTGTAGGTGAAGGCCTGCTGGTGAGATGACCCTATAAAACATTATATGCAAGGGCCTGCAGGTGAGCTGACCATCTAAAAAATTAAATGCAAGGGCCTTCAGGTGAGCTGACCCTGTAAAAGATTTGAGTTGCGGGCCTGCTGGTGAGCTGACCATGTAAAATATTTGAGGTGCGGGCCTGCTGGTGAACTGACCCTGTAAAAGATTTGAGGTGCAGGCATGCTGGTGAGCTGACCCTGTAAAAGATTTGGGGTGCGGGCCTGCTCTTGAGCTGAACCAGTAAAATATTGTAGGTGAAGGCCTGCTTGTGAGCTGACCCTCTAAAAAATTATATGCGAGGGCCTGCAGCTGAGATGAGCCTCTAAAAAAATTATATGCGAGGGCCTGCAGCTGAGCTGACCCTCTAAAAAAATTATATGCGAGGGTCTGCAGCTGAGCTGACCCTGTAAAACATTATATTTGAAGGGCATATATGCTAGGGCATTATATGTGATGAATAAGCATGTTGATATGATTGAGGAGTAGGGATGAGCGAACCCGAACTGTATAGTTTGGGTTCGTACCGAATTTTGGGGTGTCCGTGACACGGACCCGAACATTTTCGTAAAAGTCCGGGTTCGGTGTTCGGCGCTTTCTTGGCACTTTTTGAAAGGCTGCAAAGCAGCCAATCAACAAGCATCATACTACTTGCCCCAAGAGGCCATCACAGCCATGCCTACTATTGGCATGGCTGTGATTGGCCAGTGCAGCATGTGACCCAGCCTCTATAAAAGCTTGGGTCACGTAGCGCTGCACGTCACTCTGCTGATACAAGTGTAGGGAGAGGTTGCAGCTGCGACGTTAGAGCGAGATTAGGCAGTGATTAACTCCTCCAAAAGACTTCATTCAGTGATCGATCTACAGCTGTGGCTCATTGTACTGCTGCTATTCAATTGCTCACTGTTTTTAGGCTGCCCAGAACGTTTTTCAGTCACTTTTTTCTGGGGTGATCGGCGACCATTTTGTGGCTTGTGGTGCGCCAGCACAAGCTGCCACCAAGTACATTTAACCATCAATAGTGTGGTTATTTTTTGCTATATCCTACATCAGGGTCAAGCTGTCATCAAGTGCATTTAACCATCAATAGTGTGGTTATTTTTTGGCCATTTACTACATCAGGGGCAAGGTGAGCCTGTCACCCAAGTGCATTTAACCATCAATAGTGTGGTTATTTTTTGCTATATCCTACATCAGGGTCAAGCTGTCATCAAGTGCATTTAACCATCAATAGTGTTGTTATTTTTTGGCCATATACTACATCAGGGGCAAGCTGAGCCTGTCACCCAAGTGCATTTAACCATCAATAGTGTGGTTATTTTTTGGCTATATCCTACATCAGGGTCAAGCTGTCATCAAGTGCATTTAACCATCAATAGTGTGGTTATTTTTTGGCCATATACTACATCAGGGGCAAGCTGAGCCTGTCACCCAAGTGCATTTAACCATCAATAGTGTGGTTATTATTTGGCTATATCCTACATCAGGGTCAAGCTGTCATCAAGTGCATTTAACCATCAATAGTGTGGTTATTTTTTGGCCATATACTACATCAGGGGCAAGCTGAGCCTGTCACTAAGTGCATTTAACCATCAATAGTGTGGTTATTTTTTGGTTATATCCTACATCAGGGTCAAGCTGAGCCTGTCACCAAGTTATTCTCAATAACTTCACACACACGCTACAGTGCAGATCCAAGTCTAATTCTGTGATTAAACGTATACCTGTCACCCAGCGCCTAAAAAAAAAATTCATCCAAATCTGTCATTACTGCTTTAGCTGGTCAAGTTATTTAGTGTCCGTCAAAGCACAGTTTTTGTTCTGGGTTGAAATACAATTCCCAATTTTGCAATTCTCTAAATTAGTGGTTTCTGCTGTATCAGGCCTACTTTAAATCTATCCCTAAAAGGGTATATTAGATTCAAGGTGCTGATAGAGTAGTTCTCAATAACTTCACACACATGCTACAGTGCAGATCCAAGTCTAATTATGTGATTAAACGTATACCTGTCACCCAGCGCCTAAAAAATAGGCCTCACATTTATATTCATCCAAATCTGTCATTACTGCTTTAGCTGGTCAAGTTATTTAGTGTCCGTCAAAGCACAGTTTTTGTTCTGGGTTGGAATACAATTCCCAATTTAGCAATTCTCAAAATTAGTGGTTTCTGCTGTATCAGGCCTACTTTAAATCTATCCCTAAAAGGGTATATTAGACTCAAGGTGCTGATAGGGTAATTCTCAATAACTTCACACACACGCTACATCCAAGTCTAATTCTGTCCGTAAACGTATACCTGTCACCCAGCGCCTAAATAATAGGCCTCAAATTTATATTCAGCTAAATCTGTTTTTACTGGTGTGCCTGTATTAGTGTAATACGGTACCTAAATAGATAGCCAGATAGTGTTAGGTGACTGTAAAAAAAGGCCTGAATTTGAATTCAATACATTGGCCCAAATAATATTTTTCTTATTGTGGTGAACGGTAACAATGAGGAAAACATCTAGTAAAAGAAGCGGACGCGGACATGGTCGTGGTAGTGTTAGTGGACCCTCTGGTGCTGGGAGAGGACGTGGCCGTTCTGCCACAGCCACACGTCCTAGTGTACCAACTACCTCAGGTCCCAGTAGCCGCCAGAATTTACAGGGATATTTGGTGGGGCCCAATGCCGTTCTAAGGATGGTAAGGCCTGAGCAGGTACAGGCATTAGTCAATTGGGTGGCCGACAGTGCATCCAGCACGTTCACATTATCTCCCACCCAGTCTTCTGCAGAAAGCGCACAGATGGCGCATGAAAACCAAGCCCATCGGTCTGTCACATCACCCCCATGCATATCAGGGAAACTGTCTGAGCCTCAAGTTATGCAGCAGTCTCTTATGCTGTTTGAAGACTGTGCTGCCAGGGTTTCCCAAGGGCATCCACCTAGCCCTTCCCCAGGTGGATGCCCTTGGTGGAAGAGATAGAATACACTAACGCACAACCACTTATGTTTCCTGATTATGACGACATGGGAATGCCACCTCAGCACGTCTCTGATGATGACGAAACACAGGTGCCAACTGCTGCGTCTTTCTGCAGTGTGCAGACTGAACAGGAGGTCAGGGATCAAGACTGGGTGGAAGACGATTCAGGGGACGATGAGGTCCTAGACCCCACATGGAATGAAGGTCGTGCCACTGACTTTCACAGTTCGGAGGAAGAGGCAGTGGTGAGACCGAGCCAACAGCGTAGCAAAAGACAAAGAGGGAGCAGTGGGCAAAAGCAGAACACCCGCCGCCAAGAGACTCCGCCTGCTACTGACCGCCGCCATCTGGGACCGAGCACCCCAAAGGCAGCTTCAAGGAGTTCCCTGGCATGGCACTTCTTCAAACAATGTGCTGACGACAAGACCCGAGTGGTTTGCACGCTGTGCCATCAGAGCCTGAAGCGAGGCATTAACGTTCTGAACCTTAACACAACCTGCATGACCAGGCACCTGCATGCAAAGCATGAACTGCAGTGGAGTAAACACCTTAAAAACAATGAAGTCACTCAGGCTGCCCCTGCTACCTCTTCTGCTGCTGCCGCCTCGGCCTCTTCTGCTGCTGCCGCCGCCTCGGCCTCTTCCTCCGCCTCTGGAGGAACGTTGGCACCTGCCGCCCAGCAAACATGGGATGTACCACCAACACCACCACCTGCGTCACATTTGAGAGAAAGCGTAAATTCCCACCTAGCCACCCTAGATCCCTGGCCCTGAATGCCAGCATTTCTAAACTACTGGCCTATGAAATGCTGTCATTTAGGCTGGTGGACACAGACAGCTTCAAACAGCTCATGTCGCTTGCTGTCCCACAGTATGTTGTTCCCAGCCGGCACTACTTCTCCAAGAGAGCCGTGCCTTCCCTGCACAACCAAGTGTCCGATAAAATCAAGTGTGCACTGCGCAACGCCATCTGTGGCAAGGTCCACCTAACCACAGATACGTGGACCAGTAAGCACGGCCAGGGACGCTATATCTCCCTAACTGCACACTGGGTAAATGTAGTGGCGGCTGGACCCCAGGCTGAGAGCTGTTTGGCGCACGTCCTTCCGCCGCCAAGGATCGCAGGGCAACATTCTTTGCCTCCTGTCTCCTCCTCCTCCTACTCAGCTTCCTCCTCCTCTTCTTCCACCTGCTCATCCAGTCAGACACACACCTTCACCACCAACTTCAGCACAGCCCGGGGTAAACGTCAGCAGGCCGTTCTGAAACTCATATGTTTGGGGGACAGGCCCCACACCGCACAGGAGTTGTGGCGGGGTATAGAACAACAGACCGACGAGTGGTTGCTGCTGGTGAGCCTCAAGCTCGGCCTGGTGGTGTGCGATAATTGGCGAAATCTCGTTACAGCTCTTTTTGTCCTGACTGGGAGTTTGTAGGCATCCTTCTCAGGTGAGTCCTGTCTGCCACTCCCAGCTACTATATTAGTTTCAGTTTCACTTGCAGTCATTGCCAGATATAGTCCTTACTTCCAGTGCTACTCTGATCTTGGAAGGAGATCGTTTGATGGTGTTGCTGTGGAGCTCTTGTCCGGCGTGGACTGTCGTGTTTGGGATCGCCTTCTCTGCTCGTGACTGAATAAGTCTATCTCTGCTGTTGTTTGTTTGTTGCTGTCTTCCCCTGTTGTTTTCCTAGACGTGAGTGATGGTGACTAGCGCTCCCATCGGCCTTTCCCCAGTCCAGTCTTGTTAGGGCGACTGAGGGTTTAGGCATCCTGCTCGCCGCACGGGTTCACACCCCGTCTAGGGTATCAGGCCAGACAGGTGCCAGCTTAGGGTTAGTCAGGGGTGGCCATTCTATTTCCCATCCGTAGATAAGGGTCCCCCTTCCCCTCCGTCTGGTGCGACACGACTGCTGCTGGGCTCACAAGGCAAAACCCAGATGACATACCCTGAACCACGGAGCAAACTCACAAGCTATCGCGAGTAGCAAGTCGCTGCGACCTTCTCCTCCCAGACCTGTCTGGATCAGTCACAGTCGTGACACGTGAAGCATGATTCTCTGCTATGACATGAAGACTGATTCTCTGCTGACATGAAGCCTGAATCTCTGCTATGGGACCTCTCTCCTCTGCCTGGGTGCCTGGGCCTAAATATCTGACAATGGACTGTTCCAGTGGTGGGTGACGTGAAGCCTGATTCTCTGCTTTGGGACCTCTCTCCTCTGCCTGGGTGCCTGGGCCTAAATATCTGACAATGGACTGTTCCAGTGGTGGGTGACGTGAAACCTGATTCTCAGCTATGACATGAAGCCTGATTCTCTGCTATGACATGAAGACTGATTCTCTGCTGACATGAAGCCTGAATCTCTGTTATGGAACCTCTCTCCTCTGTCTGGGTGCCGGGGCCTAAATATATGACAATGGACTGTTCCAGTTTTGGGTGACGTGAAGCCTGATTCTCTGCTATGACATGAAGACTGATTCTCTGCTGACATGAAGCCCGAATCTCTGCTATGGGACCTCTCTGCTCTGCCTGGGTGCCTGGGCCTAAATATCTGACAATGGACTTTTCCAGTGGTGGGTGACGTGAAACCTGATTCTCAGCTATGACATGAAGCCTGATTCTCTGCTATGACATGAAGACTGATTCTCTGCTGACATGAAGCCTGAATCTCTGTTATGGAACCTCTCTCCTCTGTCTGGGTGCCGGGGCCTAAATATATGACAATGGACTGTTCCAGTTTTGGGTGACGTGAAGCCTGATTCTCTGCTATGACATGAAGACTGATTCTCTGCTGACATGAAGCCAGAATATCTGCTATGGGACCTCTCTCCAAATGATATTGGTTAATTTTTATTTATTTTATATTTATTTTTATTCATTTCCCTATCCACATTTGTTTGCAGGGGATTTAACTACATTTTGCTGCCCTTTGCAGCCCTCTAGACCTTTCCTGGGCTGTTTTACAGCCTTTTTAGTGCCGAAAAGTTCGGGTCCCCATTGACTTCAATGGGGTTCGGGTTCGGGACGAAGTTCGGGTCGGGTTCGGATCCCGAACCCGAACATTTCCGGGAAGTTCGGCCGAACTTCTCGAACCCGAACATCCAGGTGTTCGCTCAACTCTATTGAGGAGGATGAAAAAAGGAAGATTCAATCATATACCCTTGTTTGTGGTGGAAGGGGTGCATAGGAATACAGTGTATTCAGTACATTATAAGCAACACATTTAAATTGCCATTATGTTCAGCCGTTTTCCTCTGATGGAGTCGAGAAGTCATGGTCAATCCAGGACTTGTTCTTTTTTATAAGAGTCAAGAGTCAGCATTTTCAGTTGACAGGCGGATATGCTTATTGGTTATAATGCCACCAGCAGCACAAAATACCCGCTCAGACAAAACGCTGGCGGCAGGGCAGGCCAGCACCTCCAAGTCGTAGAGCGCTATTTCGTGCCACGTGTCCAGCTTGGAAACTCAGTAGTTGTAAGGCACTGAGGGATCTCTGAGGATGCTGACATGGTCTGCTATGTAATCCTTCACCATCTTCCTAAACTATTCCCTACTTGTGGCACTAGACCCCGCATCAGGGTGAGGGTACTGGTGTGGTGTCATTAAACTGTCACAGTACTGTCACGACCGCTAGCCCAGCAGCAGTCGTGTCGCACCAATCGGAGGGGAAGGGGGACCCTTATCTACGGATGGGAAATAGAATGGCCACCCCTGACTAACCCTAAGCTGGCACCTGTCTGCCCTGATACCCTAGACGGGGTGTGAACCCGTGCGGCGAGCAGGATGCCTAAACCCTCAGTCGCCCTAACAAGACTGGACTGGGGAAAGGCCGATAGGAGCGCTAGTCACCATCACTCACATCTAGGAAAACAACAGGGGAAGACAGCAACAAACAAACAACAGCAGAGATAGACTTATCCAGTCACGAGCAGAGAAGGCGATCCCAAACACAACAGTCCACGCCGGACAAGAGCTCCACAGCAACACCATCAAACGATCTCCTTCCAAGATCATAGTAGCACTGGAAGTAAGGACTATATCTGGCAATGACTGCAAGTGAAACTGAAACTAATATAGTAGCTGGGAGTGGCAGACAGGACTCACCTGAGAAGTATGCCTACAAACTCCCAGTCAGGACAAAAAGGTTCACAAGGCAAAACCCAGATGACATACCCTGAACCACGGAGCAAACTCACAAGCTATCGCGAGTAGCAAGTCGCTGCGACCTTCTCCTCCCAGACCTGTCTGGATCAGTCACAGTCGTGACACGTGAAGCATGATTCTCTGCTATGACATGAAGACTGATTCTCTGCTGACATGAAGCCTGAATCTCTGCTATGGGACCTCTCTCCTCTGCCTGGGTGACTGGGCCTAAATATCTGACAATGGACTGTTCCAGTGGTGGGTGACGTGAAGCCTGATTCTCTGCTATGGGACTTCTCTCCTCTGCCTGGGTGCCTGGGCCTAAATATCTGACAATGGACTGTTCCAGTGGTGGGTGACGTGAAACCTTATTCTCAGCTATGACATGAAGCCTGATTCTCTGCTATGACATGAAGACTGATTCTCTGCTGACATGAAGCCTGAATCTCTGTTATGGAACCTCTCTCCTCTGTCTGGGTGCCGGGGCCTAAATATATGACAATGGACTGTTCCAGTTTTGGGTGACGTGAAGCCTGATTCTCTGCTATGACATGAAGACTGATTCTCTGCTGACATGAAGCCAGAATCTCTGCTATGGGACCTCTCTCCAATTGATATTGGTTAATTTTTATTTATTTTATTTTTATTTTTATTCATTTCCCTTTGCAGCCCTCTAGCCCTTTCCTGGGCTGTTTTACAGCCTTTTTAGTGCCGAAAAGTTCGGGTCCCCATTGACTTCAATGGGGTTAGGGAAGAAGTTTGGGTCGGGTTCGGATCCCGAACCCGAACATTTCCGGGAAGTTCGGCCGAACTTCTCGAACCCGAACATCCAGGTGTTCGCTCAACTCTATTGAGGAGGATGAAAAAAGGAAGATTCAATCATATACCCTTGTTTGTGGTGGAAGGGGTGCATAGGAATACAGTGTATTCAGTACATTATAAGCAACACATTTAAATTGCCTTTATGTTCAGCCGTTTTCCTCTGATGGAGTCGAGAAGTCATGGTCAATCCAGGACTTGTTCTTTTTTATAAGAGTCAAGAGTCAGCATTTTCAGTTGACAGGCGGATACGCTTATCGGTTATAATGCCACCAGCAGCACAAAATACCCGCTCAGACAAAACGCTGGCGGCAGGGCAGGCCAGCACCTCCAAGTCGTAGAGCGCTATTTCGTGCCACGTGTCCAGCTTGGAAACTCAGTAGTTGTAAGGCACTGAGGGATCTCTGAGGATGCTGACATGGTCTGCTATGTAATCCTTCACCATCTTCCTAAACTATTCCCTACTTGTGGCACTAGACCCCGCATCAGGGTGAGGGTACTGGTGGGGTGTTATTAAACTGTACCAGGCCTTGGAGAGTGTTGCCCTGCCTCTGTTAGAACTGCTGTGTGTTCACCTTGTCTCCCCTCCTCGGTTGCCCAAGGAAGTACAGACTCTGCCGCCAGCGTTGTCAGATGGTAATTTTTGGAGCAATTTTTTAACAAGGATCTTCTGGTATTGTACCGTTTTGCTCATCCTCTCCACCACAGGAATCAGCACTTCTAAAGCGTAGAGCACCAGTTCGTGCCACGTGTCCAGCTTGGACACCCAGTAGTTGTAAGGCACTGAGGAATCATTGAAGATGCTGACACGGTCTGCTATGTACTCCTTCACCATCTTCCAAAAATTTTCTTTCCTTGTGACAGTAGGCCGCGCATCAGGGTGAGGGTGCTGGCATGTTGTCATGAAACTGTCCCAGGCTTTGGAGAGTGTTGCCCTGCCTCTGTTGGAACTGCTGTGTTTTCCCCTTGTCTCCTCGGTTGGCCAAGGAACTAAGGACTCTGCCGACAGCGTTGTCAGATGGAAATTTTTGGAGAAATTTTTCAACAAGGATATTCTGGTATTGTACCGTTTTGCTCATCCTCTCCACCACAGTTATGAGAAGTTCTCTCATAATCTGTGTTTTCTACAATGTGTATAACGCGCGGGTCGCGGAATAGGCAGCCTAACATGAAGTCAGCCATGTGTGCCAGAGTACCAACAGGCAAGACTTCGCTGTCGTCATCAGAAAGATCACTCTCAATCTCCTCATCCTCTTCCATCTGTTTAGCGTGGGTGGGCAGAAGAGGAGGAATTAAACTTCCATGGGTACTACCCTCTGTAGAGGAGGCAACCGTCTCCAGCTCCTCCTCCTCTTCATTATCCAATTTGCACCGAGAAGACGAACTGAGGGTGGTCTGGCTATCACCGTGTGAAATTTCTTCCCCCATTTTCACCTAGCATTTGAGTAGACACAGGAGTGGGATGGTTACGCTGAAAATAGCGTTATCGCCGCTCACCATCTGTGTTGATTCCTCATAGTTTCTTATAACCTCACAGAGGTCAGACACCCATGCCCACTCCTCGCTTGTGAATAGCGGAAGCTAACTGGAAAGGCGACGACCATGTTGCAGCTGGTATTCCACTACTGGCTTCTGCTGCTAACAAAGCCTGGCCAACATGTGGAATGTGGAGGTCCAGCGTGTGCTCACGTCGCACAACAGCAGGTGAGCTGGCAATTTCAAGCACATTTGACAGACCGCTGCAGCAGTTTGTGACTTGCGGAAATGTGCACACACGCAGCGCACCTTCACCAGCAGCTCAGGAAAATTGGGGTAGGTTTTGAGAAACCGCTGAACCACAAGGTTAAAGGCGTGGGCAAGGCATGGGATGTGTCTAAGCTTGCCGAGCTCCAAAGCCGCCACCAAGTTATGGCCATTATCAGACACTACCATGGCTGGTTCTAGTTTGAGTGGTGAGAGCCACAGATCAGTCTTGTCGTTTATCCCCTGCCACAGCTCTGTGGCGGTGTGCTGTTTGTCCCCTAAGCATATCAGCTTCAGCACGGTCTGTTGCTTCCCCACTGCAGTGCTACACTGATTCTAGCTGCCAGCTGATGACTGACTGGTGCTGCTTGTGGAAAATTCGGAGGTGGAAGTGGAAGAGGAGGCAGAGGAGGAGGAGAAGTGGTGATTGGAGCCACTAACGTAGGTGCTGGTGGAAACCCTGTTCGACGTAGGGCCCGCAATTCTTATTGGTAGCATCTGTGCCATCCCAGGGTATGACTCGCTCCCAGCCTCCACAACATTCACCTAGTGTGCCATCAGGGAAATGTAGCGTCCATGGCCGAATGCACTTGTGATGTGAACACGTGTGATGTTACGGGACAAATGTAATGAATGGGAGTGAATTGAAGTGAATGGGAGTGCACCGCGCAGCCGCCCCTCCGATTCATTTCTTGGCTATTTTCGGCGGCTCCGTTGAAATGAATATAGGGCAACTGCGCTTGCGCAGTGCGCCCTCCTTAACTTTCTCCACTCCGTTCTCCTTGTAGGTGCGGGTCCCAGAGGTGGGACCCGCACCTGTCAGACAATGGGGGCATATCCTAGCAATATGCCCCCATTGTCAAGATGGGATGACCCCTTTAACCCAACTGCTAGTCCTGATCTTGCACTCCTCCTCCCACCTCCATTTCACTGACCCCAGTCAGTGCCTGCACAGTGAGGTCTAACCCTCTCTCCAGGTCTGCAATGCCCCTAAGTGTTTCAAGCTGCTTATTTAGATCCAAGATCTGGCTTCCAAATATGCAACATGATTGCATCTAGTGCAAATGTATTTACCCTCAAAAGGCTCTTCAAGGCATGCATACATTGCACAGGACACACACTTAGAAGCATTGTCCACGGAGCACATGGTTTATATGGGGATGAACAGTAACAAAGGAAAACAGCAAATATGAGTTAAGATTTAGACAGTGTCTGCTGTAGTTGGAGCACTAGCTAGAATCAGGCTAACAACACACAAGGAAAATCTATCAAACCTTAGTATTTTGCTACTTGTCTTAATCTCTAGTTTTTTAAACTCCACTTATTCAGCCTCCACTTAGTGCAGCAAGCTTCAGGTAAAGCAAGCTCTGAAGAGTTCAGTGGTGCAATTAATAGCACCTGGTAGAACAAGCCACTCCCCTTAACCAATGGGTTTAAATAGCAGTACCAAAATGCAAGTACTTCACTCTCAGGGACCTCCGCTTCAAACCTCACTCAGCCAATTGCACCCACAAAATCACACTTCTGGTTCTTTAAACTCCACTTAATCAGCAGCCCACTTAGTATAGCAAGCTTCAGGTATAAACTGCCACTTTGAAAATGTTTGTGATCCAATCCAGTTATGGGAATATAATATAATAAGAAAAAAAAAAATGCTTATCTAGAAAAACATTTTTCATCGGTAAGATAACAATCCAGCCTATGACAGCATTCCTGGACAGTGTAAGGCCTCTATATACAGTGATCTATCATTGCTTATTTACAGCTGTCCCTTTATATATGCTTATTACAGTCACATCTGGCCGATAGCCTATGTAATTACTAACCATGTTATTTAAGGCAAATTGCTTACAACACATTGTCTGTAGCAATTTTGGCTTTTCCTTTATAATACAATATATTATATTTCAATATTCTCAAATATTTGTGAATCAGGAAAAAAGGTAGTTACTCGGCTCAGATTGTTTTCTCATATATACAATTATACATTTGCAGAGTGTAGTATACGCCTATAATATATTACATTTAATGCAAACAATTTTTTTGTATACAAGTGTATTTCTCTAATAACCAAAGGCTGAAATGTCTAGTATTTAGCATTAATTTTCATTTCTGGAGATTCCATGTTTAGACATATGTTTGCTCTGCTACTCTGTACCTATTACCGTCTTTTTAGAAAATAAGACAAAGATGAAGGTTTTACTTCTTAGCTGCGTACTGACAATCTCCTTCATTGTATGACACGATCAGTCACCCATAGTAATTTGCTAACCTAGGAAAAGTCACTTATTCTAGGTGGTCATATCATGCATTTTTTTTTCTCTAGGGGATTATATATTATCCTAGGAATCATTACTGAGCCAAACATAATACCTTATCCTGCTGGCTCAAGTAGGTTTTCATTTAATGTCCTTTACACAACAATGCTTTTCATCTTGTCTTCTTATAATGACAGTGTTCAGCCATTAAATAAATTGTAGAAGTTGAAAGGCAGAATTATCCCTTGAACCCCACAGCATTCCTATAGTGCAACTCCAGAAACATTTGCGGTGAAAGAATCACTGATAAGCCAGATTGCCAACCGCCATTTGTGTTCCATGGCATCCTCTAATCTTTCTTGATGTTTTATATAAAGCTTTTCTAGAGAGAAGGTAAAACTTGAAAAGGGGTTTCAAAACATATTAAGGGATAGATTTACTAAAGAGGATTAAGCCATTGAATGCGACATTACAAATCTAATGTGACATTATTGTAAGTTAACACATATCTGACTGTTTTCTATAGAAAACACCATGTGAGTCTTTGGTAAACTTCACGAATTAAAAATCCCAAGTTTTATCACTTCATACCATATTTGAATGGACAATAAACTATAAAATACTATTGTAATGAGTAATTAGCAAACTTTTTGGCAACTTTTGTTTAATATGTCAGGAAACTGTTGGAGATATAGAGTTCTTGTTTGACTAAGTTTGTACTGTTCATCTTACCTTTGTAATGACCAGAAGAATTTCTAATGTAAAATTTAAAAAACAGAAAGCAAAAGTAATCTATTTTGAAATAAAAGACTCACCTCTCTTTTTTTTTTCTAGGAGGCTTGCAGAGCAGTATACAATAAGTGTGATCATACAGTATACTAAGGAAAGTTAAAGAGGAAGAAATCCACAAAAAAACATTGTAGATTTATTTGTAGATTTATTAAACTGGTGAAAAGGAAAGATGCTATAGTTGACCATAGCAACCAATCATATTCCACATTTTATTTTCCAAATGATCTCTGAAAAATGAAAGGTGCAATCTGATTGGTTGCTATAGGCATCAGTTCTGATAAATCCCCCCATGTCTCTTGCTGTTATTTTGGTTCTTGATCCTTTGCTTTTGAGTAATTACAAGAAGATTTTGCCTTTGCTACATTATACCAGTTGTCTAAAAGACTAGAAAGTGGCAGTTACGATTGGCTCAATGGTTCTAAGAAGAAAAAAAACATGATTTGCAAAAATTCATGTCACAATAAATCTCCATGTAGCCCCCACCATAAGAATTTGACCTTCGAATACCCCCATTTCACTTATCTTTTTCCATATTTATTTTTTCTGACCTTTTCTATTTATCATTTTAATATAACTTAGTGAACATATATTAATATTGGACTATGCTATTTCTACCTATTTCCATTGTACACTATCTTAAGCTCTAAATCGATCTAAATATTTTTAAGTTCATTTTTTAAACATAGAACATGTAGGGAAAATGTATACGAATGAAAGCCTATAACTATATATATATATATATATATATATATATATATATATATCATATAGTACAATAAGTCAGCTTTCAATTTAAAGGTTTAAATACATACTATTTTTTCCAATTCCCAAACTTAAACATATTCTCTTTTATCAATTCAATATAAACTGATTTTTACAACATATAGTATTCAAAAAATAAGAATTTAGCTCATGATCTCATCAAGAAGGGTTGAAGCTACAAATCCTGTCTCTTTAAAAACTAAATGCCATAGCACCACCTAGTGAGAAATACCATGGCATTAACATTTTCTATTGTAACATGCTCAGTCTCTGGATATCAGTGAGCATGTGTTAAGATGATGACTACTCAGTTTTAAATGAATTAGTATTTTACCTATTTGGCATTTTACTTTACCGAAAATGTATTGCCCTTTAAAATTAAGGCAATATTGTGACATTGACTCCTAGGCAAATAGTCTTACTGCATCAGCTTATTTAATGCATTTTAAGTCAAGACTTCTGTCCTTCCAAATGACTTAAGCACAATCTTAATCCCTATGACATTCTCTCACATTGCTCATACTGTATACATCAACCTGCTGTGGCTAAAAGTATCTATGAACTCTACATTCTAAGGTGAAAGATATAGTGATCTTAGACATCATTTTGAGACCAGGTGATCATGTTGAGAGAAATGCCTCCAAAAGATCTCTACCTATAAAGCATAAAATAATATATTTCAGGATAGGGTTTGGCCATTTGACATAAAGTCTGCATGTGTACATGAGGTATTGTTAGTATAGCAGGGAAGGAAACAAATCCTATCTACATTTACTGTAACCATTATTCTAGTTGCCTAGTGACAAGATGCTATAATACTAAATATTTCTAATATATGATTGTGCTGTAGAAATTAATAAAATGTTTTTTTTTTCCACAGATTTTTCTCTTAATAATTAATGGGAATAAAACTCCCCAACCAATCATATTTAAGCTGAATAATATGAATTAACCATTTCCAGGATAAGTGAAAGACTATACAGTACAAACTGAAATTTCAAGACAAACATTTGAAGAAATAAGGAAAATGACCTTCACATTGTGCCTTAAATTGCACACTATATTAAATAGTAACTAATGTTTCTTTATAAAGTGAATGATAAAATAATAAACAATAAAATATAAAAAAACTGAAAATAATTTTAAAAATTAAGTATTTAACAAAAAACTATTGTCTTTACAGGACTTTGTATGGTTTCACATTACATTGCACTGTGTTTAGTATATATGTTAGGATATTTTGATAAGTCAAAAAAGCTTATAGACTTTTATTAGCAATATATATATATATATACCAAGAAAGTGTCCTCTTTTGGCCAGTATACCTTGACCCCTGCCAGGCTGACTTCTTATATGTGACTATGAAATATTTTCTTCCTCTATTTTGATTCCCATACAATCCAAAAATATAGGCATATAATGGAGAGAAAGTTTCCAGAAATCCCATATTTTTATAGAATTATCTAAGTAACTTTAAATTTCATGATCCCATCTGAGGCAATTAGCATTATAATAGACAGATTATACAATGTAGGTGATTTCTAAATCCATTATAACATAAAAGATGTATATGATGGAAATAGTATCAGCAAGCATTTTCACAGATGGTTTATGTGACTCAGCACTGTCAATGACTTTCTCCTCTCTTGTCCTTTATCACTTATTGTTCACTATGCATTGTTCATAACTCATCGCTTGCTGCTATTCATTATGACTCACAATCCTTTATACTTAATGCACTTGCATTTGTGTGATAAATGATGATTTTCAGTCTAATTCTGATGTTGAAAGATGATGTACCTTATAGGATGAGGATATGTAATTCTGGCCTGCTTGAGGTCTCTTAAAGGAAAGCCAATGGGTGAAAGATATAGTTGTAATAGATATGGTTAGGCAAATAGTATACATAAGACACCAAACATCTATATCAGGGCAAACTAAGCAGCTTAGATTTTTGTGATTGTGATTTTTGTTATCTTAAATACCATTAATGTAATGTACTTTATATCTATGAATATTTTACTAATATTAAGCAATACCCGAGATAAAAGAAACAAAGGTAGCAATATGTAGATGAACGAAACACAGAACATGGTGAACATGGTAGATCTAGTTAGTCTCCCTTGCAATTCAAATATATATAAACTACAGATTATAAGAAAAAGGAAGCAATACAGGGAAAATATAGCATTAAGTAATTGTTACTTAGGTTGTTGATGGCTTAAATGTAACATGAATATAGGTTCAGCGAAATTAAACTGGGTTGGTGGATATGTTGACAACCATATTATTGTTACATTTCTTAGTAGTATCCAGTGACCATGTGGGTGTGCCACTGATTGAATAGGCAGTTGATACAAATTTATTGGACTACTATATGGTAACTTAGAAGGGCTTCAGATAAATTGGTAAAATTGCAAAGATAAATGCCTATTAAGTATATCCTACATTATGTAATAGCGTATAATATGTATAATAATAACTAATTTCCTTCAAAATGGGGAAGAGGTTTAGCCTAACTCCCACAGGTAGCCATTTTCCCTCAAATTTTTTTAAGGTTAAGGTTTGTTAAGCATAATTCATTCCCATCTTGTAGGTGTAATTAACAGAAGACCAGTCAATGATGGAGCATTTAGATTTTTTCCATGACTTTGCAATGACACTTCTACCAGATCGTATAATATAAGAAGCTACTGTTTTGGGGTGTGTGGTAAATTTTGGTGCTAGATAGCAAGACAGTGCTAGATCTGCAATAGGAGACCAATCTGTAGATAATCACTAGAGATGAGCGAATTTCTTAAAAGTTTGATTCGGCTGATTCGCATAATTTCACAATTTTTTTTTCTTTGTGACTAATTACTTAGTCATGAAGTATATATTTTTTTGTAAGTAGTGGGTGCAATGACAGGGAGCGATAGCGCCGCCCCCGTCATTGTACCCCTCAGATGCCACGTTCATACAAGATCGCGGCATCTGAGCCTAAAATTAACAATAATTTTTTTTTAATCAGACTTACCGCCTCCATTTGCTCATGATGGGCCGGCCAACGCCATCTTGCTTGAAGATCTTGGCTGATATCCTCTTGTGTGCGTTGCAAGATTATGTTTCGGCCGAGATCTTCAAGCAAGATGGAGGCTGGCAGCCTGTCGCGAGCAAATGGAGGAGGTAAGTTTGAATTTTTTTGTTTTTATACTATTTCAGGTTAAATCGGTTCACTGACATGAAGCATGAGGTAATTCGGCTTCTAGGCGAATCGAATTTATCCTGAAATTCGGATCGAATTCCACTTTGTGGGATTCGATTCGCTCATCTCTAATAATAACTATTTAAAGACATTAAAAAAAAGACCAAAATAGTACATTTTTTATGTATTAAAATATGAATGAACATGTTTGCTAATTATTTTCATACTTCTCATTCATGTGTAACATTATTTTGTATAGATATGTTATATATTATAATAAATATTTACAAATAAGAGCAAAATAATAAAATTAAAAAAACACCTTTAACCTCTTGAGAAAAGGTTCATTTTTTGCCTTGAGGACCAGAACAATTTGCTTATTTTCTTCTTTACATTCCATTGGTCATAATTATTTTTATTTTTTATTCTATATGAGGCTTCAATTTTTGCAAGACAAGTTGTACTTCGTATGTATAGGTACAATTTTTATGGTATGTATACAGTATATTAGCATTTAATTTTCTTATTTTGTAAAAATGCCAAGATGCAGCAAATTTTATTTTCTTATAGTACCCAATCACCTGATGCTATAAACTTACAATATATGTTATTACAGTTGTGATGATAAGAAATATGTTTATTTTATGTTCTACTACTTATATTTAAGGCTACTTTCACACTGTCATTTTGGCTTTCCGTTTGTGAGATCCGTTCAGGGCTCTCACAAGCGGTCCAAAACGGATCAGTTTTGCCCTAATGCATTCTGAATGGAAAAGGATCCATTCATAATGCATCAGTTTGCCTCCGTTCCATTTTCATTCCGCTGTGGAGGCGGACACCAAAACGCTGCAAAACAGATCTGTCCTGGCACACAATGTAAGTCAATGGGGACAGAGTCACAGTGCCTGTTCAATCAGCATGGTGAGTATGCAGATGCTCATGATGGATAGGCTTTGTCAGCCTGTTTATAGATCAGTGTTATATATAATATAATAATACCTTTATCTGGAAAGTAAACAGTTTACTAGTATGGAATATTTGAAAAATAAAGAACACAGACAATATAGTGCAAACCTACTCTAATTAATATATCTACTGTGCTCTCTGTATTCACTAAGCCAACAGTATACTGCTGCATAACTGGCTAAAATCCTGGAAAGAAAAGCTCAACTGCAGTGTTATTATCCGAGTGCTCAATATTCTAGCACACGGTGCCAAATGTATCTTTAATTCTTTATTCCATTTCTGTCCCTGCAAGGGGATCACTGCATGCGGCTGTGAGACAACTCAAAGGAAAGCTGTTAGATACAGTCTCTGGACTTTGCTCGTTGATTTTTGGCCATATGAAAACAGACACGACAATCACAGCTCTGTTTCCTTATAGAGGGTATAAAGTAGAGGCACATATTTGGATCCAGCTATTCTATATTTACAAGACTACTTTTGAGCTAAAATTAGGCATTAAAGTAAAAAAAAATGTGACAAGTGCCTTATGCTCTCCTATGAGAAATGCACACAGAAATGATAGTAGCACAATTTTGGCTGCCATTATCCAATTATGATCATAGCTATAGCAAACATGCACCCAGGGTCAACATGCACTTTTTATAGTTCTTATCTGTTGCTACAGTAACAAAATCTACAATGTGAGTCTTGAAATGAAGGGTTTAGGAAAGCAGTGTGAGATCTTTCCAGTGTCCATCCCTTCTGTGTGGAAAGACTGCTAATATACTTATTCGTTCTCAATCCTATGTGCACTTTGTGAGTCTTATATCTGTCTACTATAAAGATTATTTCACAATCCAAAAGAGGTACTAAGACATATGGCAGTTATTCTTGAGGACACTGAATTAAACATAGAAGATTAGCATTCATATCTGTATTATTTTCTGCTTATTTATGAAGGATATTTCATTTCAATCTAAATAATATTTTAAAATCAAACTCTTTTAGCCTTTAAAAAGTTGCAAATCTGGTGGATTTCCGACTTTTCAATGCCACTGTAACTTTCTTACTTGCAACTGACATTTTATGCCGCCCTCACCAATTTTACAAAAAGGGGGAGTGGTGTGGTGTGGGTGGGCCCATCAACCCTGGCTCATGCATCATTATTAATGCTAGAAACTGGCATGAATAATGGCTAAACTCTACAGCAGCTCCAAGCCACAGCTGATTTCATTCCAGTGCATGGACTGCTGGAGGTAATTTTTGTCATAAATTACATGCCTTCTCCAGCTACACATGGTGATCTTGATAACTCAATCTTCTTCAGATGGCGAAGAAGATAGAGAGCTAAATGACAGTACATGTATAAAATGAAGCAACACATATTACATAAGACATACTTGATAAAGATCTAGGCTTAATTTTGTATAAACATCATGCATGTTATTGCTCTAGACAATACTGCTACTACAAATACTTAAGAGCGCACCCAAGAAAATTACAAGAAAATGCAACATGGCTTACGGAGTTAGTGCGCTAGTTAAAATTGATATTGCAATGCCATGGGACTGTACAATATTTTTATGTGTGGCTCACAAGTCAAATATCTATAAATGGCTACTTGCCTTCACAGTTGCTTATGGTATATTTTATAGTGAATATATTATAGTGCATTATCTCATTAAAAAAGCTTTCCAGGTTAAAAAATTTTTTTATTAAAAGGAACCACAGATGGTTAAAAATAAAATTAGCCATGCCCACCATTATCAAAACCTTATTGCAGTTGTTTCAATGCTGGTTCAGTCTCTGCTCAACATTGCTCAACATACTGGAAACGTCTGGAAACAGCTGCTTTGGGGCCCGAACTCAGAAGGGGCTCCAAGGAGGAGGACTGAAAGATTTTATTGTCATGACCCCCTGAACAGCATTATAAAATTACATTATATAAAGAGACACTATAGGAAACTGGGCAACTGCTGGGCCTCGTTGGAAAGTGTGATCTTGAGTAGCCACAGGAGTGGGGGTTGAGAAGAAGTTTCTGAGAGGCCGCATTAAAAAATGTGCTGTGGGGCCCAGTCATTTCTAGTTATGCCACAGTCTGGAAAGGACCACTCGGCTAATCACTGGCATGAGTGGTGACCTGGCTCACAGGATGATTGGATAAGCAAGCCTTTTTTGGTGTTTCCAGCATATCCAGCAGCAGGGGCCAGAAAGTGAAGAGCAGCAGGGACTTAATCAGCATTCCAACAGCAGCGGCGGGAGATTAGTGCCAATGATTATGGCTTCATTTTTACTTTTAACCCTTTATTACCCATTATACAGTCGTGACCAAAAGTTTTGAGAATTACATAAATATTGGAAATTGGAAAAGTTGCTGCTTAAGTTTTTATAATAGCAATTTGCATATACTCCAGATTGTTATGAAGAGTGATCAGATGAATTGCATAGTCCTTCTTTGCCATGAAAATTAACTTATTCCCAAAAAAAACTTTCCACTGCATTTCATTGCTGTCATTAAAGGACCTGCTGAGATCATTTCAGTAATCGTTTTGTTAACTCAGGTGAGAATGTTGACGAGCACAAGGCTGGAGATCATTATGTCAGGCTGATTGGGTTAAAATGGCAGACTTGACATGTTTAAAGGAGGGTGATGCTTGAAATCATTGTTCTTCCATTGTTAACCATGGTGACCTGCAAAGAAACGTGTGCAGCCATCATTGCATTGCTTAAAAATGGCTTCACAGGCAAGGATATTGTGGCTACTAAGATTGCACCTCAATCAACAATTTAGAGGATCATCAAGAACTTCAAGGAAAGAGGTTCAATTCTTGTTAAGAAGGCTTCAGGGCGTCCAAGAAAGTCCAGCAAGTGCCAGGATCGTCTCCTAAAGAGGATTCAGCTGCGGGATCGGAGTGCCACCAGTGCAGAGCTTGCTCAGGAATTGCAGCAGGCAGGTGTGAGCGCATCTGCACGCACAGTGAGGCGAAGACTTTTGGAAGATGGCCTGGTGTCAAGAAGGGCAGCAAAGAAGCCACTTCTCTCCAAATAAAACATCAGAGACTGATTGATCTTAAAGTATGGTGAATGGACTGCTGAGGACTGGGGCAAAGTCATATTCTCCGATGAAGCCTCTTTCCGTTTGTTTGGGGCATCTGGAAAAAGGCTTGTCCGGAGAAGAAAAGGTGAGCGCTACCATCAGTCCTGTGTCATGCCAACAGTAAAGCATCCTGAGACCATTCATGTGTGGGGTTGCTTCTCATCCAAGGGAGTGGGCTCACTCACAATTTTGCCCAAAAACACAGCCATGAATAAAGAATGGTACCAAAACACCCTCCAACAGCAACTTCTTCCAACAATCCAACAACAGTTTGGTGAAGAACAATGCATTTTCCAGCATGATGGAGCACCGTGTCATAAGGCAAAAGTGATAACTAAGTGGCTCAGGGACCAAAACGTTGACATTTTGGGTCCATGGCTTGGAAACTCCCCAGATCTTAATCCCATTGAGAACTTGTGGTCAATACTCAAGAGGCGGGTGGACAAACAAAAACCCACTAATTCTGACAAACTCCAAGAAGTGATTATGAAAGAATGGGTTGCTATCAGTCAGGAATTGGCCCAGAAGTTGATTGAGAGCATGCCCAGTCGAATTGCAGAGGTCCTGAAAAAGAAGGGCCAACACTGCAAATACTGACTCTTTGCATAAATGTCATCTAATTGTCGATAAAAGCCTTTGAAACGTATGAGGTGCGTGTAATTATATTTCAGTACATCACAGAAACAACTGAAACAAAGATCTAAAAGCAGTTTAGCAGCAAACTTTGTGAAAACTAATATTTGTGTCATTCTCAAAACTTTTGGCCACGACTGTATATATATATATATATATATATATATATATATATATATATATAGAAGGCTGTTTACAGCCTGTAGTTGTGGGAGGGGCTGCCTCCGCTACTTATACCCAGCGGCCGGGAGTCAGAGTGCGGTCGTTCTGTGCTCACCTCCCGACGTTGGTCTTGTTCAGGTAGCGCTGCGGCGACCGCAACGTCACTTCCGGTTCTGTCAGCTTCCGGTTCCTTCCTGCAGCGTGCGGTGCCCGCGGTGAGTAGGTCCTTCGGATCTTTTGGCCCTGCCCCGCCTCCCCGTAGCTTACAACCGCACTGCCTCCCACCCGGCACGAGTCCGCGGCCCTGACACGCACTGCAGCCTGGTCGGGGGCACCCGCCGCCGGAGGCACCGCTCTGGTCTATCATCCCAGGCGGTCGGCCCTGTCACTAGGCTGCCTTGCACACACCTTCCGGGTGTCAGGTTGGTGTATAAGTGTCACATTGTCTTGTAGGTTTGGACCATGCGATTTTTAGGTGATATGCTAATAAGCAGGCCTCATTAGGCTTTTCCTTCATGTTGTGGGCTATTACTTTGTACAAGCTGACCAAATAATTTGTAGAGTATAGGAGCCAGGTGGGATGATGCCGGTAACAGGCAGACATATCACTGCCAAAGTGGTGTACCATGGTCCTCTCCTATCTTGCTTTCTCTGTATGTTCTCCTCCTTCTATCCCTCAGGTGCACAGGTACTTGGGCTTTCTCCACAGTACTCGGCTGTTTCCCAGTTAGGGCTTATTTACAGGTCACACCTTGCCCACGTCATGCTCGTCCATGTTATGCTGCGCATCTCTCATGTGTCATTCAGGTTTATCGTCCGGCAGGGTGGCTCTGGTCCCTCTTTTGCTTAGGTCCGGTATCTTTCATATAGAATCGCCTGATTCACCTAGGTCATCTTTTCATGCTGCTTAATATCGCTCAGGCTAAGAGTTGTGTAAATGTAATTGTCTAGGTCACTATTCATACGGTGTGATGTGGCTTCCTGAATCGCTCAGGTCTGGTATCATGTTTATTGCCTGGAATGCTCAGGTTATCCTTCATGCAATGTAGAGTTGGTTCCTGAAATAACTCAGGTCATGTATCAGTTATGTATAATTGCCTGAATCGCTCAGGTCATCTTTCTGTCAAATTACGTTGGTTCCTGATTCACTCAGGTCATATATCAGTCATGTATTGTTGCCTGAATCGCTCAGGTTGTCTGTCTTACAATGTTACATTGGTTCCTGAATCGCTCAGGTCATATGCAATTGCCTGAATCGCTCAGGTCTTCTTCCTGCAGGGTATCGTTGGTTCCTGATATCACTCAGGTCATGTATCAATTATGGATTATTGCCTGAATCGCTCAGGTTGTCTGTCTTACAATGTTACGTTTGTTCCTGTTACGTTTGTTCGTTTAGGTCATATGCAATTGCCTGAATCGCTCAGGTCTTTTTTCCCGCAGTGTACCGTTGGTTCCTGATTAGCTCAGGTCATGGATCCCGCATGTATAGTTACCTGAATCACTCAAGTCATTCTTCATGCAGCGCAGCATTGGTCCCTGAATCGTTCAGGTCATGTATCGTTTGTTTAGCTGCCTGTATCACCCAGGTCGCTTCCTTGTCTTCAATCTGTCTTGTCTTCTGGGTCAACCAGGGCGCACGGTGCTGGCTTTTGGTTCATCCGAATCTCAGGCTCATTCGGTTGTCTTCCTTCGGTCATTTCAGTTTTTTTCCTGTACACTCCTCTCCAGGTCTCGTGTCAACACAAGCTTATTTTTTGTTCAACCAGACCACAAGCCACCGGAATTCCCGGTCCATCTTCATACGATTCGCTGTACTTCTCCATTGCTGGTCATTCCACGGGGCCAGGTTCCAGGTAAGTTAAAGCTAGGTTGCGACATTCGGTCGCGCCACTGCTTGGGGTTTTTCCTTATTCATTGCGAGCTTTTATTTCTAGGTCTCCAGTTCCAGCAGAGAAATTAGTCAGGGTTGACGGTTGGTTCAGGTAAGTCTGTGAATCATTTCTATTTCACGCTTTTTCCAGTTTCTCCCCGCCCTCGTCCGGTCGTTTCTATCGCAATTCGTCTTTAAAAAATATGAAAAAATAAAGAAAAATAAAGAAATATATATGCATACTTGTTTCCCATGCAGGCGAAAGATGTCTCAAGCGTCAGATGTGGAGGATAACATGTCATTGCCCGGGTCTTCAGTGTCAGGATGCGCCAGTAACCAGTCCCTTAGGAGCTGGAACATACCTAAGCTCATCTCGGAGCTCAATAAGAGAGGGATTCATCATCCCGCATCGGCGAGGAAGGCAGAACTCTACCGTCTCCTGATGACGGAGTCAGGGGGTTCAAGCAAACAACCCTCTCTCTCTTCTATCCAGCTGTCCCTGCTGCAGCTGCAGTCCAGCCTGGCCGGATCAGTGACAGATATCCAATCCAGAATGGGGGAGTTGGAATCTCGGTCTCTGGTGGCGTCACAGTCGCCGGCTCCGCCACCTATCCCTTCCACTTCTCAGGATTTGGCTTCAGGTACTGTCTGTGCCAGTCCCCAGATCGCTTCGTCTCATTTCATCCCAGATAACTTAAAAAAAGATATCTTAGCAGGGAAGGATGTTAACTTAGCGTCCATCCTCATTGCGTCCCAGGACGTTTCGGAGAACAAGATCATCAATTGTGGGGAGGTGTCAGTCGTGCTCAGAGCCAAAGACGCTCGCTTGAATAGGAAGCTTTCAATTCCAGAATTTGTGCTGGTGTTCAGCCTGTACAGAGACACCATTTGCTCAGCGCAACCCCACAGGCAAGAGGAATTAGACTCCTATTTGTACCGCATTACTGATTTGGGTTATAAGTACGGTGGCACAAATTTCTATGATTACCATAGGTCATTTTCGGCCAAGGCAGCCGCAGCAATTGCCCAGTTCCAGTCTATCACTAACTGGGCGAACCTTGACATGGAACTCTTCTGTTGGCATTTCGCCAGTCTAAGAGCTCCTACTTGCGCAGCTTGCCAGTCGATCTTGCATACTGCAGACTGGTGCCCCAATCTGACAACTCCGGCCCGGGAGGGTTCCCTACCAGGTCCCTCTAGTGCACAGCGGTATCAGGCCACGATGGACAAGCTGGGTAGACCAATCACTTATCTGGGACAGAGCCAAATATGCAATAATTTCAATTTAGGGGGATGCGGTTTCAGCAGTTGCAGAGCCTTGCATATCTGCTCCCTCTGTTTCAGGGCCCATCCTCGTTCCAGCTGCCCGAAAAGACAGAACAAAACGCTATGACTAGCCGACATTAATATTGAGCTTTTAGACATTCTGTTGCAGGAACACCCTGATCGCCATCTGACTCAGTTCCTTATCTCTGGATTCGAGAGGGGTTTTCATACGGGATTCATTGCCCTCCCTAAAGTTTCCTGGGAGGGAAGGAACTTGCTGTCGGCTACTCAGGAGCCGGCATCAGTAGATACTTTGTTGCAGTCGGAGGTCCAGAAAAGTTTCCAGTTGGGTCCATTCCAGTCGATCCCCTTCGCGACTTGGAGGTTAAACCCGATTGGCCTTGTAACCAAGCAGTCCTCCAATAAAAAGCGCTTAATTTATGACTTGTCTGCTCCTCACATGTCATCCATTCCCAGTTTGAATTCTTTAATCCCGTCCGAAGAATTCGCCATGAGGTACTCGTCCATCGATGAGACCATCAGGTACATCTTGCTAGCAGGGGAAGGCGCATGGTTGGCTAAGGCCGACATAGCGGATGCATTTAAATTGCTCCCCATTTTTCCCCAGTTATGGAAGTATTATGGCTTACATTGGGCGCATAGATATTATTTCGCCAACCGGCTTACTTTCGGGTCTAAGAGCAGCCCATGGCTGTTTGATCGATTCGCGTGCGCTCAACATTGGATTCTGGTTCACCATGGGGGGTTGGACATGGTTATCCATTACCTCGATGATTTTTTGATCATCAAAAGCCCGCATGGTGAACCTACGGGTTTAGGGAGTTTACTACAACTTTTCGCCAAGTTAGAAGTACCAGTAGCTACAGCAAAGACTGAGGGGCCGGGCACCAGGGTTACCTTCTTGGGCATCATCCTCGATTCAGTCCGCATGGAGGCCAGCCTCCCCATAGCAAAGCTGTCCATGATCCGGGCCGCAGTCTCCTCTGCGGCTTTGTCCAGGGTCCTATTCAAACGGGAGCTCCAGTCCCTGTTGGGTTCCCTAAACTTTGCTTTCAGGGTCATGCCCCCAGGCTCCTCAATCTCCTCCCTTCAGCTCCGGATCAGGATTCCACCATCCAACTGAACAATCACGCTGTGGCGGATTTACAAATGTGGCAATCGTTTCTCACAAGGTGGAACGGCATATATTTGTTCGTGCCTTCCCCGGATTACGCTTCACCCACAGTCTTTTCCGACGCTGCAGCCTCTCGCGGGTTCACTGCCATTTTCCATCCCCACTGGTTCGTTGGCAGTTGGCCGGTGGAATTCATCTCCGACGCTGATTCTCTGAGGTCTTCCCCATTGTTAGAACTATACCCAATAGTGGCAGCTGCCCAAGCCTGGGGCTCAGTCTGGGCCAATAAACCGGTAGTTTTCATGACAGACAGTCAGGTTTTAGTGGATGTAATCACGAAAGGTAGGGCCAAGTCCCAGAAAATTATGTCCCTCTTACGTAAGTTAGTTTGGCTGTCCTTGAAATTTAACTTTAATTTTTTCGCATTCCACATTCAAGAGGCGAAGAACGTTGCGGCTGATTCCTTGTCACGCTTTAATTACACCATCTTTTTCCAGGAACTACCAGATGCAGACCCCATCGGAACTCCAGCCCCACCATTCAGCTCCCTCCTGATGGACTAGGGTCCCTGGTAGCCTCTGCAAAGATCTTAGTACAATGTTCATTGGCAGACAATACTGCCAGGAACTACAGAGCAGGATTCAAGGTCTTCCAACGGTTCGTAGACGCCCATCCACAAGGTGACTTGGACGAGGTCACTTTCCTCATGGCGTTTATAGCCTATTGTCATTCCCACCGCCACCTAACATTTAATACTATCAAACTATATTTAGCGGGAATACAGCACCATCAGATGCTCAGCGACCCCACCAGCAAGTCCATCATGTCAAATCAGGCCATCAAAGCTACTCTTAGGGGTATTCAAAAGAATAACACGGGTGTTCAGGTTCGTAGACAACCGGTCTCAAGCAAGCTGTTTCGCAAATTGTCTTCCTTTTGGGCACTCGGCCAGCATCACCATCAAAGCGGCCATGTACCTCGGGTTCTATGGTTTCCTTAGGCCCAGGGAGTTCACCTGCAGCTCTTTCAGTCGCACCACGCTCCTCAAGCGACATCTCATCTGGCACGATAATCACTTCACGCTGTACATACCAACCACCAAAACCAACCAGGCAGGTCCTCTCACCGAAATCGAGTTTTTCCCCACATCCAATAGCTGGTGTCCTGTCAAAGTTCTCAAGGAACTTACGGCCTTACCTCAGTCAGCTGCCTTGGACGACCCGTTGCTCCCATTAGATGGCAGGCCCCTTTCATCTGCCCTATTCATCACAAAGATACGTATACTAGCGGCAGGATTAGGATACAATCCTAGCTCAATTTCCGGGCACTCCTTCCGTAGAGCTGCTTCAGCGTCTTCAAGGCATCAGGTTCCGGCCCATGTGATCCGTAAGATGGGTCGCTGGAGGTCATCATGTTACACAAGATATATTCCTAATCCACAGGTTGAAATATCTAGAGCCTTTTGTTCATTAGCTTTGTAAAGGTCATGTTTTGCTCAATTAAACTCTTGCACCTACCAGAGTGGCGACCGTCATTTTTTGCCCACATATTTAGGCCTTACCTCGAACCTGGCTCCGGGCACACTCCAGCCAGATAGGTCAGGGCAGTGTTGTAGGCATGCCTCTTCCGTCACACGCTCATCTCAGCTCATACCACAAATAGTGAAGGCTGTTTACAGTCTGTAGTTGTGGGAGGGGCTGCCTCCGCTACTTATACCCAGCGGCCGGGAGTCAGAGGGTGGTCGTTCTGTGCCCCACCCTCCCGTCCCCTTTTGCTCATATGTCTCTCCTTGGGTGGCCCACATATTTAGGCCTTACCTCGTACCTGGCTCCGGGCACACTCCAGCCAGATAGGTCAGGGCAGTGTTGTAGGCATGCCTCTTCCGTCACACGCTCATCTCAGCTCATACCACAAATATATATACACTCACCTAAAGAATTATTAGGAACACCATACTAATACGGTGTTGGACCCCCTTTTGCCTTCAGAACTGCCTTAATTCTACGTGACATTGATTCCACAAGGTGCTGATAGCATTCTTTAGAAATGTTGGCCCATATTAATAGGATAGCATCTTGCAGTTGATGGAGATTTGAGGGATGCACATCCAGGGCACGAAGCTCCCGTTCCACCACATCCCAAAGATGCTCTATTGGGTTGAGATCTGGTGACTGTGGGGGCCATTTTAGTACAGTGAACTCATTGTCATGTTCAAGAAACCAATTTGAAATGATTCGAGCTTTGGACATGGTGCATTATCCTGCTGGAAGTAGCCATCAGAGGATGGATACATGTTCTCATTCTGTTTACGCCAAATTCGGACTCTACCATTTGAACAGAAATCGAGACTCATCAGACCAGGCAACATTTTTCCAGTCTTCAACAGTCCAATTTTGGTGAGCTCGTGCAAATTGTAGCCTCTTTTTCCTATTTGTAGTGGAGATAAGTGGTACCTGGTGGGGTCTTCTGCTGTTGTAGCCCATCCGCCTCAAGGTTGTGCGTGTTGTGGCTTCACAAATGCTTTGCTGCATACCTCGGTTGTTTCAGTCAACGTTGCTCTTCTATCAGCTTGAATCAGTCGGCCCATTCTCATCTGACTTCTAGCATCCACAAGGCATTTTTGCCCACAGGACTGACGCATACTGGATGTTTTTCCCTTTTCACACCATTCTTTGTAAACCCTAGAAATGGTTGTGCGTGAAAATCCCAGTAACTGAGCAGATTGTGAAATACTCAGACCGGCCCGTCTGGCACCAACAACCATGCCACGCTCAAAATTGCTTAAATCACCTTTCTTTCCCATTCTGACATTCAGTTTCGAGTTCAGGAGATTGTCTTGACCAGGACCACCCCCCTAAATACATTGAAGCAACTGCCATGTGATTGGTTGACTAGATAATTGCATTAATGAGAAATAGAACAGGTGTTCCTAATAATTCTTTAGGTGAGTGTATATACACAGTAATATAAAATAATATGGTAGCACATTATAATTTGGAATATTAAGAGTGAAATGTTTATAGTGGGAGATAGGGAGCAGTAGAGGCTGGGCACCATATTTTATAAGCAGCCATAGCTCCCACATATTACATACAGAGCAATAGATCTTGAGTTCTGACCACAGAATATGGGAAGGGTCATGTACATGGGGGCTTTCGGAACAGTGGGTTATTAAATTCTGGTTAGAATCAAATTAGACAGGCAGTTTTATTTTTGCTTTAAGATTTAATTTTCCTTTAACAAGCCACATAGAATAATTATATTATGTTCTCTGCTCTATTGAGGTTTTTTTTATTATTTCATTTTATGTTTTTAATGCCTGGATTATACCACAATCTGGCAATGAAGGACCAGATCAAATTATCCAGACTAGTGATTAGTGAATGAGATTTTACTCTTCTTCTTAACATTTTGAAATCACTGCTGTTGCATGAATTCTCCTCCTAAACTCTCACAATCCCTGATCATTTTTTTTTTTATAGCATTTGAACTTTATTTGGAAATAAAAGGTGCAGTGCTTACTACACCTACTCACTCATTACAGTAAATTTAGAATAGGCTCACTTCCAAAAGTCACTACTTAAACAAAGAACACAATTGAGTTTTATATGTTACAACAATGTGTCCATTCAATTAGAAAGTGGATATTGAAATATTTATAATTTTTCTTTTTGCAGTTTTTCTTTTCTGATTTTAAGTATTACAATATTAACAGATGGTGTTGATATTTCATAGTGCATTTCTGGCTTTAGCTGAACTATTCCACCTGCAGGTTTTACTTACTTTGTATAGAAAAAAATTAAAAGAACATTCAAGCATCCCTTATTTATTCATGCAAACACAAATATACAGTTCTGTTGCGTAACATTTACTTTTAGTGAATAAATGTGTACATTATATATTACATCATTCCCTATATACATTTTATTCAATAAATTAAGCCATAAATAAGGCAAATGGGGCTAATAATTAGATAGAGGTGGTTGGACATAACCTGAAATAAAATTAAAAAACATGGGT